>NW_010308725.1:229067-232023 GCF_000700745.2 Antrostomus carolinensis
GCTTCAGTAGTGGGGAAATGATTACAGATTAACAGTTGCAAGAGATTAGTTAACGTTTTAAATGTGTATGGAATATGGTAAACTAAAATAGTAGTGAAAAATATAACCATAGTCAAAACATATGTGAAACTCAATCTGCAACAATCTTGACTTAATATTAAAGCCTGTATCACATTTTTCCATTCTTGCCACTGCGGGAATACTGAATGCACATATGTTATATACATTGCTATAGAATTTATAATTTAGGTGATATATTGCAGTAAAACCTAAATTTGACTGAATCAGATTTAGGTACATGACTCATTAGAGTAGCCATCTTTAGTTTGGTCTTGGTTTGGTTTCTCTAGTCATTTACGAAAAACCTGAACAGCAGATAAGAATAAATGCCATTTGACAGAGGGAAACTCATAACCAGAGGTTAGGTGATTTACCCAAATCTCATGAGGACCCTATGAGAAAATTAAGAAATTAACTTTTTTTTTTTTCCTCCTAGAAGAGAATTAGCCCAAGAATTATTTTGCTTGCTTGCAGAGAATAACATGTAAGGTTTGTGTTACAAATCCAGCTTCAATCTAAAGAAGTCCAAAGATCACTTTTTCTGCAGTAACTTTCATCCAACAGATGAAAGTTTGCTTCAAGCTTTATGAACTTCTATTTAAGTGAGTGAATTGTGGTCACTGGGAAATTTGTAGAAATACAGAAAGTACAGAGCTTGTTTCAGGTGACAATGAGCAGGTCACAAAAAAACTAGGAATTTATAAGGCTGGCCCTCTTTGACTAATCTTCAGTAGCAACATTTTAGAAACTTCTTGTTATTTGGAGCACAAGTCAGATCAGTTGTGTGAATTTTATACAAAGTGGATATTACTTTGCAAAGTAACAGAAGTGGCAGTCACACAAGACCAGTTACCACACCTCAGTGAAGGGGAAATCTTAAATTGCTTCCATTAAATCAGGGGAGATCAACTGACCACTCCTTATTTAAATATTTAATTTAGTTCTCCCATTCGTATAGTTTCATAGTAATCTCTTTTTTGGTTTTTTTTGTTATACTAGAAAGAAATGTACTGTTTGTCTGCATACGGTTTTCAAATCCTACCTGTGATTATGTATGTATAAGTTCGGTATAATAAAGGATACTTACAGTGACACAGACTTGAAATCTGCATTATGCATCTGGAAAGACTGAGTGGGGATGGGTGACTTGTCACAGGCAATAAAAAATGTCAGTGGCACATGTTTGTGTGTAGTCTGTGAATGCTGTTTGACGTACTTATCAGTTCCTTCCTACAATATGTCGTAGTTACCGAACAGCACAGCTTGGCTATTGATGGGTAAAAGAAGTAGAAGATAAGAGAATAGGCAGACAGTGATTTGGATTCTGCAGATGATATTTTGCAGGTTGGAAAGGACAAAGACAATCTGCAAGCAACAGCAGCTGATACAGCCTCAATAGGAGATAATTCTGGGCTTGGAGACAGAGAAAAACATATGCACAGTAAATCATGCAAATCAAGTCTAAATGGTGGAGCATTTGACAATAAGGCAGAAAATGATGGAGTTGGAGGGGTTTTTTTGGTGGGTTTTTTTTAACATAAATTTTATTATAAACTTATTATTGGTTGGATAAACAATAGGTCGTGGCAATGGAGCATACAGATAACAGCAAACTTGTATTGGGAAGAAGAAGGTTTAACTAATGGTCCCTCTAGATTTTCTTTACTGACTTCCCTGAGTCCTCTGAGAAAGTCACAAGTGGATAAGGAGAACTCACTTGGTGGGAGGGAGTCGGGGGAGTTTCCAGTATTTAAGGGTGAGAAGTTATTTTTTCCACTTCATTATTTCCAGTTAACTGCTCCTTTTGTAAATATTTAAATCTTAACCCCACCTCCCCCCCAACAAATAAACAAACAAACAAAACAACACAAAAGCAGTGAGATTGTTTTATGCCTGCATCCCTTTGTAAAATCCCTGGAACACTTCCCCTTGGAGTGGATGCTGACCAGATGAATAAAGCCAAATGGAGTTATGTGGTGGGTTGACCTTGCCTGAATGCCAGATGCCCACCAAGCCGCTCTATCACCCCCCTTCTCAACAGGATGGGGAGGGGGGAAAATAAGATGGAACAAAAACTCCAAACTCATGGGGTGAGGCAAAGTCAGTTTAATAGAAGCAAAGGAAAGCTGCGTGTGCAGAAGCAATAGAGCAAAATATTTCTTCTCTACTTCCCATCAGCAGGCGATGTTTGGCCACTACCTGGGGAGCAGGATTTTATATGCATTGTGGTTACCCTGGAGGACAAACACAAATAACAAATGCCCTATGTTGGGTGCCAAAAAGGACTGTGGTGGGTTGACCCTGACCGGATGCCAGATGCCCACCAAAGCCCGCTCTATCACTCCCCCTCCTCAACTGGACAGGGGAGAGAAAAATATAATGAAAGGCTCGTGTGTCGAGATAAGGTCAGAGAGAGATCATTTACCAATTACTGGCATGGGGAAAACAGGCTCGACTTGGGAAAAAACCCAAATTTTAATTTATTACAAATCAGACAAGAAGATAACGAGAAATAAAACCAAATCTTAAAACACCTCCCCCCGACTCCTCCCTGCTTCCCAGGCTTAACTTCTCTCCCGATTTCCACCTCCTCCTCCACAGTGGCACAGGGGGACAGGGAATGGGGGTTGGGGTCAGTTCATCACATGCTGTTTCTGCCGCTCCTTCCTCCTCAGTGGGAGGACTCCTTCCCCCGCAGCAGTGTCAGGTCCCTCTTACGGGAGACAGTCCTCCACCAACTGCTTCAACATGAGTCTTTCCCAAGAACAACAGTTCTTCATGAACTGCTCCAATGTGGGTCCTTTCCATTGGGTGCAGTCCTTCAGGAACAGGCTGCTCCAGTGGGGGTCCCCCAGGGGGTCACAAGTCCTGACAGCAAACCTGCTCCAGCCTGGGT
>NW_010308725.1:232436-242544 GCF_000700745.2 Antrostomus carolinensis
TTGGCTGTGTCAGACATGGGGGAAGCTTCTGGCAACTTCTCTCACAGAAGCCACCCCTATGTCCCACCCCCTCGACCTTCCCCCATCACTACCAAAACCTTGCCATGCAAACCGAATACAAGTTACCAGCAATTTCTTTGTCACTGTAACATTTTGCAGGAGAGTGCGATACTTGGGGATAAAGATAACTACCAACTGTGGCACCATGCCATGGAACTGTCAAATTATCTTGAGAGAGGATGGTAATGAATGTGTATCACTGCTACATATGATTTGCTTCTAAGCAGGTAGGTAGGGCTGTGACTGAACACAAGCCATTAAATGATGAACAGGAGAGTTCTCCAATTTTCTGCCTTGCTAAGGAAATAAATAGTTTTAATGATAGCTAAAGACTTTGAGTTTGCCCTTCCTTTTGTAATCTTCCTCAACTGTTTCCTTTAAGTACAGCAAATCTAATTCTCTAGTCCATACCATCAATGTTGTGCTGGTATAATTCCATAGATGCTTTTTGGAGAAGCTGGGTTTTGTTTTAGTGCAGCTGAAGGAAAAATTAAACACATTGTTCAAAAGCTCCTCAGACAATTATATGAGTGAAATATATCATTTTGCCTCTCTTCTGCTCCATTACTGGAATGTCTTCTGTTCCATTACTGGAATGTCTTCTGCAAGAACTTGGGTTTGGGGCCCCTTTTATAATCTGTGCTGCATGTAGACTTTCTTTGACACTTCCACATAGAGGTTTCGCTCAGGACTGATTTCACCAGTGCTTAGAGAAACATGAAAACGGGGCAAATAAATATTAGAACTCTGGGACCCACAGGTTGCTATAAGAGCAAAAACTACACTCATCAGGAGGTTCTGTCACCCACCGGCTGTGGGCATGCAGAACTGGAAAAACTTCCAGTCTAATCTTATTGACAATGTTGTTATTGGTACAGAGTGTGGTCACTATAAAATCATATCCTAGGAAAAAAAGTGCTATGTTCAAATGCTTATTTACTAAAGAGGCCTACAGCATAAATTTTAGAGTAGGATCAGCTTGTGAAACTCAAATAAGAAGAAAAACTGTTTATAGTGAGTTCTGGTTGTCTTGTATTTGCAGTTTCTGCACTGTAGAATCCTTTCTTCATTTTTTTTGAGATATAATTGAAAAAATTATATATATGGATTTCTTACAAAGATGGCTTTCTGTTATTGCAAGCTGACCTTAAGCTCTGCACCTTAATTAATAGAGTTAAAAAATGCTTAAGATTACTTTCAATACATATTGCATGTCTTCTGAATACCTTTTATCTAGTTCTGATTAAAAGCATTTCACCACCAAGACAACTTGATGAGTTTATGACTTATTGACTGTTCTGTTACTATGTAACATAGTTAATTGGCTCTCTCCTTGCTTTAATCTCTGATGTTTGATTCTGCTAAATCTTTAAAATATTTTTTTGACTATATCATCCTGTAAGTCTTCAAAATAAATGCTCCTCAAATGCATTTTTTTTTCAGTTTTTATAAGTTCTATTTAACAAATAAATGCAGGAAGGAGTGGGGAGTAGGGAGAATACATGAAATATTCATAAAGGCCGGTATGATACAGTCAATAGATAGGGCTTGTTAAGCTAACAGCTTGTTTTACAAGGCATTCAACTTGGGATTCTCAGCTGGGACAGTCTGAAACAGCTCTGTGTAGATCACACTTTCCTTTTCCTCTTTCCCCATACTGACAGAGGCAGAGCCAGGAGGAGAGAAAATTTATCCTCTTTTTATCTATTGTTTGTCTTTAATGGTCAGGAGAAGCAAGTCCCTTCTGGAGCTCCTGCATACTGACTTTAGATGCTAACACATCATTTGGAAGAGGAGCACAAAAAATGTGGATAGTGCCAATGTAATTCAAAGCAAGCATTTGTTTATACGCATCTGTGTACATCTGTGCATATCATCCATGATGCTCTGATGGGAGCTGGCTGTGGGGGTGCATATGGAGGAGGCCTGTAACTCTCAGGGGTGGTATCATTTGGGTCTGGTCACAGATATGGCAGAGACCATGGATATGGATAGAGATGTATGGCATGTGACAGCCACAAATAAGACTCTTAAGAAAAAAGTTAACAGGGATGTGTGTGTGGGTGGGTTTGAAAATGTAGTGAGAGCTGGGCAAGAACCTGGGTGCATAGTAATTGGGTCATAGGGTATCCTGCTTTGGCCAGGAAGGCTTGTACAGCACACCTTGCTTCCTCCAAAACTCTCAGGGACAGCATTGAATCTCAGCTCCTCACTGGGACAAAGCCATCTCCATCTTCAGCCACGGGTCAGGGGAATTAGCTTGTTTGCACAATGTCAGAAAACAAAACATCTTGAGTACAGCTCCATCTTGAGTACAGCTCCATCAGCCTGTGTCCTTTAAAAACCCAATCTAAACAATTAACCATGTATATCTGAGGGTGTCTGTGTCACAGACACATCCTCCTGGGTAGCCTAGAGAGGCGGGAAATGATTTGGGCAGGCTGGGAGGGTCTCCTGAGGTGCTTTCTGTGTTTAGGAGGTGATGGTGGTACAACTGAGCCCTGCACATGGTGCAGAGCTGGAACCTGATCAGCCTTGTTGCACCTGCCTGATGCTTCGTACTAACCTTGTGTAGAAAAGGGGGAAACACAGTAGCTGTGTCTTATTTTATTGGCTGGAAACAGGACTGAAATCCTGATGGAGTGTAAAGGTGTGCTCTGAAGGCAATTGGGGATGTCAGAGGGATTTCCCTTTAGCTGCTTTTTTTTACCCATTTGAGATAAAAGAACATAATCTTGGGAGACTTTCTGTTCAACCAAGTAAGGGGTTTGTTGGCTCTAATATGTTTGTAGTGATTTCTGGGGATTCCTTAGTAAAAAGTGCAGTCTCAGAGAAAATATTCTGTGGAGTTAGGTGTCTGCATGGTTTTGTGTCTTTTGAAAGCCTGCTTTTTCTGTAGGGCAAAATATCAATTAAAGCCATTCCTGTAACATGTCGCTAGAGGGACATGAAAACATAGAATAGATTAGCTCCTGTTGTTCTTAGTTATTGCTCTTTAATGTAGAAACACACAACAGGGATGATTTAGGGCTTTCCCTTCTCTGACTGAATGAAAGAGCTTTAAAACATGCTCTTTGAACTGCTTAATGCTTGTTTAAAAAAAAAAAGAAAACACATACTAGTGCTGAAGATATTGTAACAGTATAGTAGTACACCAGGCAGTTTTCAAACAGAAGATACAAAGAAATAGTGTTTTTTAAAGTTTGTTGGAAATTAACTTCCTAATACCAAGTATTTGTATTAAGCTAACCCACACATAAACACATATTCCTTTTCATAGTGTAAATAAACATTATTAGACATACTTGCAGTCCAGAGTGTGAGCTCTAGCTATGAAACTTTCAGCATCACCTCAGAGTTGTGTTTGACAGCAGTGTGGCAAAAGGAGGCTTTTGCATGGGCTGCCACAGAGGTGCCACGGTGCAGAGACTGGGAGGCAGCAATGGAAATGGAACTGCTTCTTGGCAGAGGCTGGCACTCTGCAAGCAGTTCTCTTCCACCCTCGTCCAGCATCAAAACAATGTGTCCAGCTTCAATCCTTGCCCATGTCTCTCCTGGTGCTGGTCTGACCCAAGAGGCAGCAGCTGCAGCAGATATCCCCATGTGTTTGAATCCTACTGGCTCCCAGCTGAGACCTGGGATGAGTGCCTGCAGGATGTCACGCATGCCTGGTGGGATGCCACGGGCACCCTGGACCCCATCCAGGCTTCAGGTCTGCAAATACACAGCAAGAACATGACCCAAGGAATCTTGTTGCTTTCAGCTTAATGATACTGAAATAAACCTGTAGGTATTCAAAGCCAGGGTAATAAAAAATTGGTAGTAACCAGTTTTTGGTTACAAGTAATTTGTGGGGCAGCAAATGTGGCACAACTCCCTAAAACCTCTTTTTGTGGAAGCTGTTAAGATAACACAGCTGAGACAAACCCTCTTTTGGCCAGCCTGCCTTCCAGAAAGCTCCAAGCACGTTTTGGTCCTACCTTGCTCTGAGACATGGGGCTTGCAGCCATTGTGCATCACCCCTTCTGCCTCTCCTCCAAGTCTCCACCATGGCTACCTGAAACTGCCTCTGGCTCTCCCCTCACACCGAAACAACCATCCATAAAGTGAAGACTTGTGGTGCCCAAATGGGATGAAAGCATTTCACAGTTTCTACATGGGGGACGGGAGGAGAGTGCTGGTGACACCCCCGTCCCTTGGCCCCGCTCCAGGTGGGAAATTTACTTATACACCATTTGTCCACAGCAACTGCAAGGGTGCTCAGTATTGTTTTCCTTTCCAAACAACCTGTTGGGTGGCTTTTGTTTTGCATGAAGTAATTAAGGAGAGGAAGCTGAGCCCTTTCCCTTCATGCCTTTGTTTTGCCTGTATATCACATTACAGGTGCAGGGGTCATGGTGTGAACGTGTCAAAGATTGGTGGCAATAAATAGCTCCAGAAGAGGATTTGTGTTTCTGTTGCCTCGGTGGAAAAGCAGACAGATGCTTTTCATTTCTTTTCTTTTCTTTTCTTTTCTTTTCTTTTCTTTTCTTTTCTTTTCTTTTCTTTTCTTTTCTTTTCTTTTCTTTTCTTTTCTTCTCGTCTTTTCTTTTCTCATCTTTCTCGTTCTTTTCTTTTCTTTTCTTTTCTTTTCCCGGCTTGTGTTTTTGTTTTATTTTATTTTTTAAAGAATGTAAAGAGCATTTAGGTTTAGTTTGTCCCTCATTAACTCTTCAATGGTTATGCATGCAACATGATTAGTTATATGTTGTACCTGTCACTGCCTCTGCCCTTTGTTCAGTCTAGCTAAAATATAGTAGCACCTCATTTCAGTAATAGACCTGACCTAGAGTAAAATGTGCAAATTCTTACAGAAAGTGCAATAATTGCCATTGATTTACTCTACTGTGGGGAAATAAAGTCTGTCTCAAACAATAACATCAGCTTTTTCTTAATTGCATTACATTAATATCATATTAATCTGTATTCGTATCCACATACAAAGCTGTGAAGCACATTTGGGCTGTGATTCCCTCCTCTCCCCCCCATGGTAATGGCACATGCAACTCTCAAAATATGTTACCAAGTCTGGGAAGCCCCATTTTGCCCATTCCACAGAAGAAAGAAAAAAGGGAATTAAAAAAAAAAATAAATAAAACACTGGCCCATAATCAGGAAAGCTGCATCTCACCTACTGCAGCCCAGAGCTTCCACATTTATTTTTGTAGTTAGTCCAGTGGTGGGGATGATGCCATATTAATGATAGGTGGGAGTTCCAGAGTATTTCTTATTCCTGGCTCAGAGAATCTGCTTTCATAAATGACTTTTACAGACATCTGTGACCTTTTGGCTACCTACACTTAAGTCCACCTGTGAAGATGGCATCAGGCCTGCTCATGAATATGGTCCAACTGCTAGGGTACAGAGGAAACCTCACTCTGTGGCCCTGTAAAAGCCATTTCATGGCAAAATGTCTAGCCAAGCAGTGCATGTGGCTCACAGCTTTGAGGAGCAACGAACCACCTGATTTCCAGACAATGCCAGCTCTGGACAGCTGGTTGGGAAATCTGAGGGGATGTGGTGATAGATCCGAGTTGGCACTGAGCGAGGGAGATGCCCTGGCACAGCAGCCCCCCAGGCAACTGGGTCTCTGCAAACGCCAACCACAGCAAGGGCTGGCTCCTTTGCTGCAAGATGCTGTGACAAAACTGAAACCCAGCCTGTAAAACCAACACTTTTCAACAGGGCAGAGCCACAGATAAAATCCCAAACACTTTTCTCCTTCCGGAGATCAACCTGCACAACATGGAAAACCTTGTGAGAGAGCTTTTACCAGCATGGTTTCCTTCAAAACTGAGATAGTTGTGTGAAAGTTGCTTGATTTTTATTTGGAGGGGATGAAATTTCCATTCAAAGGCAAAAATCCCAAAGTGTCTGATGTTGTCAAAACACCAAATTTCACAGTCTAGTATTTGGTATAAAGGCTTTTTATTTTTTTTTCTTTTTCTTTCCCTGTTTCTCACTGTCAGATGGCTGTTTGAAAGGCAGGTTTTGTTTTTCAACTTTTAGGCAATTGGACACATTTGCTTACTTGGAACACAATACGCTGAGCTCTCCAAAGTGACTTTATGTTTAATTTTTGCAAAAATTGTACCTGTTCTGTTTCAGACTGGAAAAGAAGTTAAAATGGCAGAATTTCCCGCAAAGTGGTAAGTCTCATTCCTCTTCTGCTTTGGCTGGGTTCAAAACATCACAGAGAGAATTTTCCAATAAGTTTATTTATAACCTTTATAATATGGAAACATTTCAATGTTTTCAACCTGCAGTGTGTGAAAACAAACAGGAAAACAAAACTTTTACATGGCTTTTGTAACTGAAACAACAGGTGTTAGACCCATGAGATACAAAAGGGGAACAGGGAATTAAACTACTTTTCATCATATAACACTCAAGAAGGCAGTCAGTGGAATTGCCCAGAGAGCAGGGTTAACACAAACACAAAGAACTTTTCACACTCTGCACTAATTACATTGGGGACCTTTTTGACACAGGATGCTGTGGAGGCCAAAAGTACAAATGGGTTCAAATTGGGATCAACAGATTTGATGAAGGAGGTCCATCAGGGGCAAGTATGATATTCCGGATGTTACCTCCAACTCAGGAAGTCCCTGAGCTACAGACTGCTGGAAGAATTCCTATATTTCCTCTGCTACCTATAGCTTTTCCTTAGTTGGCTGCTACTATTGCAGGAAGGATAACAGGTTAGAGGATCCTTGGTCTCACCTTGTCCTTGTGTCTGTGGCTGGTTATAGAACATGGACAACAACCATGGCATGCTAATGCAAATGGAGACAAAACCAAAATATATATCATTTCACAGAATCACAGAATCATAGGGGTTGGAAGGGACCTCAGGAGATTATCTAGCCCAAGCCCTCTGATAAAGCAGGTTCACCCAGAGCAAGTTGCACAAGAAAGCATCCAGATGGGTTTTGAACATCTCCAGAGATGGAGACTCCACAACCTCTCTGGGCAGCCTACTCCAGTGCTCTGACACCCTTACAGTAAAGAAGTTTTTCCTTAAGTTTGTATGAAACTTCTTGTGTTCCAGTTTTTGCCCATTGCCCCTTGTCCTGTCACTGGGCACCATCAAAAAGAGCCCGGCCCCATCCATTTGGCCCCTGCATTTCAGGTATTAATAGATATTGATAAGATCCCCTCTCAATCTTCTTTTCTCCAGGTTGAAGAGTCCCAGCTCTCTCAGCCTTTCCTCATATGGGAGATGCCTTAGGCCCCAAATCATCTTTGTGGCCTCCACTGGACTCTCTCCAGAAGATCTCTGTCTTTCTTGAACTAGACACAGTATTCCAGTTGTGGCCTCACCAGAGCAGAGTATCATTTCTTTGGTTTATATTTTTTTGCAAAGTACTTATGCGTCTCTGCCAACCCTGTTTTCCAGCCTCAGTGATACCTTAATAGCTGCAGGACACTGAGCAGGGACTCATTGCAGAGACCTTGTTAGGAAAGTGAAAACTGCATGTCAATAGCAGACAGAGACATGAGAAGAGAGAAGAAAAGAAAGATGAAGATTTTAAGATGGTGAGAACAGAAAGGGCTCCATTTGGCAGCTATTTAATGCTTATCTTAATATTTGGCACCCAGTTACCATAGTGATTGGCAGCTGATTGACAGCATTACGTAATGGAGCTGTCTCTGTAGAGCAAGAGCCATATTTTCAGGGGGAAAACATCAATTTGTTACTGGAGATGGGACCAACGCACAGTGTGCTCAGATCAAGGGAGGGTTTTGAAGAGAGTTTTCTGTTTAAGCAACCAAATATTAACAACTCCTTCCCAGTGAAATGCGAGTGAAAGACAAATAGCCATCAGGACTTCAAGCCTGTCTAGACATCTCATCATCCTCTGCCCATCTGACAGACCCTGTGGCAGCTGCCAGGCTGGCAGCACGGAGTGCCTATTGAACTCGTGGAGTGGCCCTCCAGCCTCAGAGATCTCCCATTTAAATACAAGCCTAAAAATGCTGCTTTCAGAAATGTCTCAGAAGAAAATATTGTAAATAAGGGTAGTGGTAATAAAATGCAACACAAGGGGGTGGTGGATATCATACCAATTTTCTTCTTGGATATTTAAAGTAGTCTGGTTTTATTAATTGGGGCACGGTGGTGGGCATGACCCAACCCTGTTTGCTTGTGAAGACCGAGTGAAGTGGTTTGCAAATTACCCCACAGAACATTTACTACTTCAGTAACAAGAATTTCATTCCTACCGATGCTGTTCCATTCCTAGCACTTACATTCAGTCTCTTGGCAGGTAAAACAGCTGCTTTTGGCTACCCTTGGTGCATACGCTGAGTAATTTGAGGGGTCTTTTGCTGTGCTGCACAGCATGGAGCTCTCTGGTCTGTATCTGGGGAGATGGGATTTCCCAGGTTTCTCTCGAGGCAGCCACACCACTCACCCAGGGCGGTGGGAGGGCTGGGGGAAGCTCACACCTTTGCCAAATAGCCTGGAGGACACAGGCACCTTATGGACCTGGAGTATGGTTGCCTCCAAAAAACACTGAACATGGCAGGGCAGTGAGGGGGATTTTCTTTCTCTAGTTAGGAAATTAAGTTTCTGTAACCCTTGACTGAGTTTTATACTATCAGCTGGAGATGATAAACCTGACTATTTTCACATGACTTTGAAGCATCTTGGAAACAGAACACAGTTTTCACATCTCTCTTATTCAGCACTGTTTCTCTCTCTTTCAGTAGGACCTGGAAAAAAGCCCAGTAAAACCAAGGCAAAGACTCCCATTGACTTCAGTAAGAGCTGGACCTGGCCAGTTACAGAACTGCTTTATAGGTCTTTGTGCTCAGAGAACTGCTGTTAGAGAGCAGCAGTTCTCCTGGACTACATGCCAGAGAGCGTTTCTTTATAAAGATGCTTTCCTTTGGACTTCCAGTAATAATGACAACACCTATGCACACACACACAGGCACACACACAAAAGCCATGGGGAAGTCATCCATCTTAGAAAACCTGTTATGCCTTCTAAGCATTTCTAAATCAAAGACTGATAAATAAAACATGGGTTCAGTGTTAAAAGGAAAAAAGAGCCCTTTTAACAGATTAAAGTGCTCACAGTGCCTGACACTGTGAAATAAGAGTGTTGAGCAGCAGGGCAGTTAAGAAAAAGGGCTGGTTTTGCTGACAGGTACAAGCTGTTGTGTGTCTTGTAGCAGCCATTGGCAGAAAAAAAGCCCAAAAGCTACTTTCCCAGCAAAGCCTTCCCAGAAGGTAACAAACTGTAGCCATTTATAACCAAAGTTTTGCATGTTCTCCAGCTAAATGTTGTGAGACAAAGCTTCTCTCTCTGAAGGAAGAGGAAGTGAAAAGTTTTTAAGATTACAAAAAGAAAGAAGCAAACAAAATCAGCAGCATCCTTTCTATTGCTGTAATGGTTTATTCCAGCAGACTGGAAGCCTTACTGGGTTTTTTCAGCATTTTTTTTTTTGTTTTTCCTCAGTGTCCTGATTCTTCTTTAAGCACTGGGTTGGGTCCTTAACTGTTTCAAATTGCTCCTCATCAGTTGTAAAACAAGGGATGATAAAGCCCTGTGCACTTTCTCATTCTTCCATGATTGTGAATAGAGAGGCCAGGACATCTAAAGGCTGTTTTTACAGATGGGAACATTTCTCTGTATGAAGTGGCATTAACTAATTACTTTTATTTGGCTGATCAGAAAAGCTGATCGTTAAGACTGATTTTTCTTTCACTCTTCCCTTCTGAGCCTGTGGTACCTTGATGGAGGGAAGTCTTGCAGCAGAGGTCACTGAAAATCCTCCTGAATATTTTATTAGTTCTGCTTCTTATGGCTTAGTCTACAAAGACAAACCCTTATGTGTGAAGGGCATGGAGCTGAGAGAAGGGGGAGGAGGGATAAACCTGTGTCTGCCCTTGCTTTGCTTTCTGACCAGAACACAGAGCATGTTAGCTGTAGAAGTAGCAAACAGGGAGAATTTGTGCACCATCAGGATCATGCTTGATATCACAGAATCACAGAAT
>NW_010308726.1:0-29784 GCF_000700745.2 Antrostomus carolinensis
GTGTGTGTGTGTATACATATATATATATATAGCCATGCCATGCACTCAAATAACAGTCTGTAGCCCTTATCAGTATAAAGGTAGCTGGATGTCTGAGCTGGAAACTTTTCCTATAGCAAGTAGAAGACATGACATATAATGCCTTGATAAGCAAAATATTTTATCAGGAAGAAAATGATCGAAATAGTGGTGCGCTGCTTCTCCATCAAAACTTTTTTTTTTCCTAAGTGGAATAGAAAAGGTTAAAGTTTTAGTAGTTAATGGTTTATCCAACATGAGGTTATAAATGGATAATACCATTTTATAGCAGAGCAGACAGTTTGCACCACAACATGTCTTCACTCCGCTGGGACAGAATATTGGTTGGAATTACCTGTTGTGTAGTGACTGTGATCCTATGGGCACTGTGTATTTGGCAGCTTGTCCTCAGGTTTAAAACAGGTAAGAAATATAATTCTACCCCATTTGAGTTCTGTTTGAGCTTTTTGGGTTCTTTTTCCTTTTCTTAAGTATTTAAAGATGATTGCTGATAAACATTATTATATCCATGCTGTACGTTTCTTAGGTGGAAACATTTTTCTTCTTATACTGATGTTTAAAGAAGTACCCCAAACTTTTCATTGTGCTGTAAAACAGAATTGGATGGCAAACAATCTCTGGACTATTTTCCTTGTAACATGTTTACACAATACCTGATTCCTCTGATAGAGTTTTGAGAAATGTCTTGAAATTTTCTCATTCTTTCAGTATAAATCTGATCTATTTTTCAAAAGACAAAAATAAACCTCTACCTAGTCTAGTAAATTATGTTTTAAAGAGGAAATATTTAGTTTTACATATGTTTATATGTTTACACACATATAAGCAAAATATGCTCTATAGCACCTGTTCATGTTTTCGTTACAACTTGCATTATAGAAAAATTTGTTGAAAGAGTATGGATATATTGGATTGCATATTCTATACCTGAAAATCAGGTCAACACATGCTTGTAAGATACTTCTGTATGCAAACTTGAAGCAGAAAACTGGTCAGTGTTTACTCTAAGTAAAATACTCACTATACTCACATCATACAAAATTACGCACGGACCTATATTCAAAAATCATAGAAAGAATCAGATACTCCTGGCTGCTTGTCCAGCAGGGAGTCAGATATAACTGGAGACCAAGAAGCCTAAGGAAAAGTTTGTATGAGGATACACTAGGTAACATTTACTTCAAGAGATTTGTCAGATGTTTGTAGGCAGGGAACATACCCAAGTCCAAGGAACGGCACTTAAGTAAACAGTAATTATTTAACATGTGTTTTAAACAATAAGCAATGTATCAGACGTGCTCAGTGCTGGTGTTTCTTCTCTATTCCAACTTTAACCACAAGCATTAGCATTAACAGTTCCCACAATGTTTGATTAAAAAAACCCCGACAGTTCATGATGACATAGTATTATTCAAGAATCTTTTAATTTTAGTTTAAAAGTACATACGGTCAAAATCAATGTGATTCTTGAAATGATTGTCTGCAAAACTTAAAAGCCAAAGACAAATAAAAAGAAGATGTTTTCTGAATCTTAAAATAAAACCAAAAGAACCCCATGATTTTAAGGCAATGCCACAATTACTGGAGCCCAATGAGTTTTACTGCATGTGGGGTAGACATGACTTCATTAGTCAACTCAGGAATTCATATTTGTGAAAAACACAGATTTTCCTCTGAAAAAAAAAAAAAGCTCAACAATGGTCCAATGGTACTTGAGACCTTGAACAGTGGGCTAAGAAGGGTTACCAGGAAGCACTAAATAGAGCCACAGTTTCGATTAGCACTAACAAATCCCGTAAGTGTCACGTTGTTGTTCCGGGGGACTCGTTTAGGAAAGGCAAAGGTAAGGCTGAAGCTGTTTGCTGACACCTGCTCTTTGCTGCACGGGCTGTGCGGCAGCTCTGTCTGCACCTCCAGGGGTAAACGCTGGATTTTTTACCCCAAAACTTCATCCTTTTCTGTTTTACTGCTTCCAAAGAAATGTTGACCCTGTGTTCCTTTTCACCTTTCCCTTTCCTTACACTCCTTTTGCAGCCTGTGACTCACAGTGCCAAAGCCAGACCCCGACACCCCAGCCCAGCAGTGGAAGGGCTGTTGTCATTGGTGCCCTGGCTGCTCCCCTGCCCTGCTCCTTGGTGGACACCTGCAGGGCAGCTCCCTGGTTTTGGGATCCTCTGTGGCAGATTACCCTGCTGTGTCACCTGCCTGCGCATCTGTGAGGTCATCTGCTGCGTCACCTTCTGCCGGGCCGCTTTGGGCATGTGTTCACCAAGCAAGACAGGGGCTTGGAGCTGTGCTTGCAGGTTCCCCAGGATTTTGTGCGTTCCCAGGCTCCCAATCCAAAGAAAGCAGCTGAGCCCGAGTGTCACTTCTATGTCACATGGCCCCATGTGCCACACATGCCATGTGCCTGGGGGGTGAGCCAGTGCTGCTGGGCAATGGGATAACAGCTGCCCAAGCAGGCACCAAGCTCCCCCATTTATAGCCCTTCTCCACAGCTACTTAGCTTGGGCCACCCAGATCTCAACTGCTGGAAGAGTTTTCCTTTCTTTTTTGTAAGATTTCCAGTGGAGAGACAATGTGTTTTGAAAAGCTGACGGCTAGCAGAAACATTACCTAGTGACACATAGATGTTATTCCACTGTCATCATAGACATCTGGCTGTAATGTAGCTGAGACAGCCTGAAACACAAACACTAATTAGCAACAACATGAGCAAAAGCCAAGCAGTGCTTGCCAAGAACAGAATTACCCCTGCCACGTGGCACATCCCCTATAGTTTGCAATAATCTTCCAGTTATAAGAATCCCATTAAAGAGTAAGAAGTTAGGCAATCTTTTTTAGTTCAGTGAGAACATTAGAAATCCACAATAGCACACGTGTTCCTGACAGCACTGTTTACTTTTGAATTTTCTGGCTTCACTCTATTCGTCAGCATCTCAAAACACAAACGCTAAAATGCCAGATCAAATGGCAGTCCTCAGCTCCACTCCTCTGCATTATTTCAAGGTGTACACTGCACCCAGTGCACAGGTGCACAATTTCCACCGTGAACCTTATGGGAAGGGATTCCAACTCCATCCTTCACTTAGGGACCAGGTGAGATTGACCGTGAGGAAGTCTTTGTCTGTGGACATCCTCCAGTTCTTGGATCCATCTTTCAGAGCTTGAGGTCCATCAACACCTGCCCTGTTGCAATTTCTGTTGCAGAATACTCCTTAGCCTTTCAAGATTTGCCAATGTCATTTTTAAGAAACCTGAACATTTTTAGAGCTTGCTGAACACAGCAAATACTACAGTATATTCAGAAATTTCTAAGATCTGCGATTTCTCTCCTATTGCTTATATTGTGCTTTTTTGTTTCCTGACACTGGGGCAGCCTGTGCAATGACTACTTTGAACAAAACCCATTATTTCTGCCAAAACATAAAGTAAAAATTGGCACCCATCCTGGAGTGTGGATAGAGGTTATGGCTGAGATTGGGGCATGGGTTTTTATCTGCTTTATCCTATAATGCCTGTCTTAAATCAGAGTGTCTCTGTCTGATTCTTGGATGAGTGACTATCTGTGTCCTTGTTATCATTCTGGGTCCTTCAGCACAGGGAATCTGTGTCCCTGTTTTGCTCCTGTGAAACCCTGCAGAAGTAGTTTGGGCTTTTCATGTGTTCAACAGCTTGAGCTTTTGCCATCCTGAAGGCCCACACCATCACTCCTGCTCATCCAGCAACTGCACAAAACTGTTTCCACCTACATCTTTGTGGGAACACAAACTGACGTTTGGAAGCTTTGACTCCACACTCATGCCATTGGTTTTAGGGACTGAGTACACTGGCGAGACTATGGGTCACATATTTTTTAGTTGAAGCTTCAGATAAATCATCTTTGTTTCTTTCCTTCATCAGATTAGATAGATATGTAGTTTTACATATATATTAATGAATATATATATATATCTTGATTCTTTATTTACACAGATACTACAGAATCCATGGTACCTCCGTGCTTCTGCCTCAACGGTGGCGTCTGTTGGGATGGAGCCTGCGTGTGCCCAGAGGAGTGGGTGGGATCTCTTTGTGAGATAGGTCAGTACAAGCCAGGCGGCATGAGCAGCTAATGGCATTTCTGGGAACCCCTCTGATTTGGGACACCCTTGATCATCCCCCCCACACTGAGACTTGCTCAGCAGGGTTGGATCCGCAAGCAGTGATGTGGTTCTTCTTGCTAGGTGAGGCTGTATCCTTCAACCACTTCCGTTACTCTTTGAAATGAGTAATATATCTGGGGAACACATTACAGGTTTCAACTGTCTGTGGCCTGTTTCTGGCCAATTTGACCTTTGTCTGAATTCCTCTGTTTGAAGGTTACAGTGACCTGAAAATCTGATTCAGACTTCAGTGTCCAGTATTGCCATGTCTGGATCTGCCAGTGTTTAAAGGGTACCAACTAGCCCAGCACCCTGCAGCTGTTTTCAGCTCCTGCTGCCACTGCCACTGGTTTTGGATGAGTCAAATTTCCTACACCTGGCATAGCATTGGCCTGGTTAACTCCCATTTCAATGCCCTCTGCCATGGCACGGCATCTCTGCACTGCTGTACCCGGAGTGGGTGCTCCCAGCCAATGTTGGGAGGGTGCCAGCTCACTGAGCCACAGTATCTCCAGAGCTGTTAAGATCCCCAGCTCACACTTTTCAAGACAACCACCAACACTGTGGTCAGCATGGCACATGGATACTCCATCATGTGTCAGCTGAGCCTTTGTCAAATGAACTCACATGTTTGGTCAGAAGAACTTTGAAAGATCTGCAGCTTAACCAGGAAAATATCCTTGGTGAAGACTGCTAGGTAGATGGAAACCTCAGGTCTTTCATGTCATTTCCCTTATGACAGGAGGGGTAGCACATCCAACAAACAGTGACAGCTTGGCTGGGTTCATGATGGATTGGAACATTTGGGTGAAATGTTTCAGAGAAGTTGACTTAAAATAATCATGGCTGGGATTTCAGCACTGGAAACAAACCATTATGCTGACTCTGTAATTCCCCATGTTCACTCCTCCGGTATTCTGTATTTGATTTGCTGTGAATTGCCTTAAAGAACAGAATTTAGTAACTAGTTATTAAAATACATGAGGTAAGAAAGTTTGGACAGGCATCATTAACTTGAAATAATAACAAACATTATTGCAGTCAGATGTATTTCATCTGAATTTCACTCTGTTTTCCTGAGGAACATTTATACAGCCCATCTGTCTGTTCTTCCACCTTCTTGGCAACTTTTAACTTACTGATTGGTTTCAACTAAACTCACTAGATGGTTACAGGTCTTAACGGTCTTAAAATCCTATGAGTTTTGCACGTATCAGTAGTTGGGTACAGAACACCAGCCCTGTAAATACTCCAGTGAGAATAAAGCAAGTATACTTAATGCTGTCAGTGAGGAGGTGGGGGCCACATGGCCAGTCAATCCAGTCTAGACACTAAAATGCATAACTCTAAACTACCCATGACATCTGTCTCCTCTCCACCAGCTAACAAAATAAAGGTGTATATTTTATATGTTGGGAATCTAAAGATGGGTGTAGGACACAAAGGTGGAGAGGGCTGAGGCATGATGGGGTATAAAGAGTGTCGGAACATAGTGCTAAAGGTGTTGGGGAAGCTGGAAGGAAGTGCAGTTGGGTGTTATGGGTATAGAGGAGGTGATCTGATTTATTGCCAGCAGGACAGAGCAGGGCATACAGGGTAGACAACTTTTGAAAACCAATTACTTTTGTTCCAATGGTGATGGAAAAGTTCCACTTGGCTTATATTTAATTCCTTTTGTACATTATGTCATGGTTACTTTCCTTCACAGATCATGACATAGGGCTTGGTTTTCTTCCTACTTGTGGTTTGTTTGTTTGTTTGTTTTTTAAAATTCTGGAGCAATTCTGCTGAAATCAGAACATTTGCAATAATTTGAGATTTGCATCACTGGGGGATAAAGCACCAAACAATCCAAACAATTTTATTTCAGATGGACTCACTTTTGTAAGTCCACAACCAAGCAGTATAGATATGTACATAAACTAGCCCAAAATACTTTCAGATCAAGGCTTGAATAACTAGAAAGATAAAAAATAAAGCTTTAATAGGTACTCAAGTATGAATGCATATGTATTCATGCATGAATGTAGCAACTTATTCCTGGCTTTCATCTGTCAGAAGGAGGGCAGAATCACCATGAAAGTACTCAAATCCATAGGTGTAGACAGGATTCTTTCAAGACTTCTAAAAGATCTAGCCAATGTCACTGTGGGGCTGCCGTCACGAATGGTGACCAAAGGAGGCCACAGAGAACTGAAAAATGGCCAACATTATGCCCATCTTTGAGAAAGGCAAGAAGGAGGACTGGGGGAACCATAAAGTAGTCAGACTTACCTCAGATCCTAGAAGTATTATAGAGCACGTCCTCTTGGATTCTATTTCCATGCATGCGAAAGACAAGAAGATAATCGGGACCGGCATGGATTTACAAAAGGCAAATCATATCTGACCAACCTGACTGCCTTCTGTATGAAATAACTGGCTATGTAGACAACAGAAGGGCAACAGGTGTAATATATCTTGATTTGAGAGACACCTTTGACACTTTCTCCCTCAGCTTTCTTGTTTGGTAGGTGAAGATGTACAGGTTGGGTGAATGAACCATTAGTTGGGTTGAAAATTAACAGCCAGACTCAAAAGGTAGTGATCAGTGATTTGATTGGAATATTGTAAAAGTAGAGTAACCTGCTGGTCAATACTACAGCCAC
Source organism: Antrostomus carolinensis (assembly GCF_000700745.2). Classification (NCBI taxonomy): domain Eukaryota; kingdom Metazoa; phylum Chordata; class Aves; order Caprimulgiformes; family Caprimulgidae; genus Antrostomus; species Antrostomus carolinensis. The sequence continues at coordinate 6,833 of NW_010308726.1, forward strand.
TAACATTTAATGTCTTCATCAAAGACCTGAACGACAACACAGTATGCCCTCTTAGCAAATCTGCAGACAATACTAAACTTGGAGCAGGGCGGAAGTATTGTTGACATAGTTATTGGCAGAGCCTCTATGCAGAAGAACCTTGAGAAACCTCAAGATCATGCCAACAGAAACCTCACAGCGTCCAACAAGGACAAGTGCTGATCTCTATGCCAGGGACGTTGGTACAGACCAGGAACTTGCTGTCTGAGGAGCAGCCCTGTTAGAAGGTACCTGGGAGCGATGGTAGATGCCAAGTTCAATATGAGCCAACAGCATGTGTTCATTGCAAACAAGGCAGAGCAGCTGTGCTATGTGGAGAGAGACAGGTTGACGGACACTATTACCCTTCCCTTCCTTCTGGCACTGGTGACGCACCACCAGGAAATACGTGCTTAGTTTTGCCACCTGCACTCCAGGCTAAAAAGACTTGGAGAAACTGGAGAGGGTCCAGCAGGATGTGGTGAGGATGGTGAGGGGCTTAGGGCAGGTGGTCTACAGGGAACATTTGAGGGAGCTGGGCTCATTCCATGTTGTTCAAAGGAGATTGAGGGCAGAGCTAATAGCAGCCACCAGCAAACTGAGTGGGAGTTGCAAAGACCATTGTATCCCAACTCTTCTCAGTAGCACCAGAAGGTAAAGTGGGGGGCAGCAGTCACAAATCGCAGTTTGAGAGGCTGAGATTGAGCATGAAGAGAAATGTTTTAATTAGAAAGGTAGTGTGTCATGGGAAGATGTTTCCTAGTGAGGGTGTGGAGCCTTTGTTTGTCCTAGATGCCCTCCAGAGGTTCCTGCCACCTCACATTTTTGAGACACCTCACCCTGCTAATCACCTCCTGGCAAACGAGGTTCAGGTATGGTGCTCTAAAGCAGACCTAATCTTTGCAGAGTCATCCATCCTTATTTGTTCATAACCGTTTCTATAGAAGGAAAGTATCATTATGTCACGGGAAACTGAGACCCTATAGAAAACAAGACCCACGGAAAGTTACGTGACTTGGCAAGGAAGCCTGTGCCAGGACACAGAGAACAGTCCAGGTCCTCTGAGCCCCCCTCAGGACCCTGACCATAAGTATGCTGCTTCGAGTCAGTCCTGCTAATGGGACACAGTAAGTTGAAATGTGGTCTGAATTAACAAAGTTAGCAACAACAGGATGTTGCAAGTTGTAAGACCAAGTGAAATTTTCTGCCTGTGTGCTGCAGTACTTTTTTCAAGTGTTTGAGGCGTTGCAAAACAAATTTGTGTTAAGTTATAGCCGTATGGTATGACATGAGGCTGCAATAGGTGGCCATACTGGGTCAGGCCACGGGTCCACTGAGCTCATCATCCTGCCTTTAGATGTAGCCAGGACCAGGTCCTTGAACAAGGTGTGGGATTTGATGTGGCCACCCCTTCCCATTCCAGCAAACAGCGGGGCAGCAGCTTCCTGCACCAGAAGCCACATCCAACCCATCATGGTTCAGAGTCACCAAAGGACTGTCCCTCATTAATTGTTCAAACCCCATTTGGAGCAGGTGTGTATTTTTGCCCCCTGCTGTATTCTATGGGATTAGGCTATCAAATCCGATTTTTGCCTGGATAACAAGACTCTGAAAGTAAAGCTTTATAATTTATTACAAATTTTCTAGGTCTAAGGCCACTGGAGATGGCAGAGACGGCAAAAAGTATGGGTTTTAGGGTTTCAGTGACTTTATAAATATCACTTGTAGCAGCTCAGCAGCCTGGGTTCAGACAAGATTTACCCAACGGCTTTTTGTGTCTTTAGGGTAAAAGATTCCATTAACTTCTATTGTCTCAATACTATCTTATTTTTGAAAATTGGTCCTTGTACTGAAACTACTTGATTGTATATATGCTTTCTTTTCCTTCTGTGCAGTTAATTTCTGTGAAGCCAGTACTTACACAGTGAACACTTCTGAAAGCATTATAAAAAACTTTACTTTTGGATGGATTATAGTGGGTAAATATGGAAACTCCAAAGAAAAATGTGAACCTGATACCATGAATGGTATGTGCTTCTTTTCTTTCACTTCTAATTCCCAAAAGCAAATGTGAGGGTTGTGAAAGATGTCAGATTGTTAGACCAGATGAGAGGCTGGTGTTTGAAGCCAGAACAGCATAGCTCAGACAGCAGGAGTGCAAACCTTTCCACATAGCTTTCTACCCCAAATGCAGAGAATTTAAGGTACACACGTCGAGTTGTATCCATGTCTGTCTGGGACTGGGCTGAGAGTCAGTTAATCTCTGCCCCTGAACAGCCATTTGATAGAAAAATAATCTATTTATATCTTACTCTTTAGCATTCAGATTCAGGACTCTTCCTATCAACTGTGGTGCCATGAACTGTCTCAGCTTTCAGAGACCTTGTGAGGAGTACGTGTTGCATGGCTGCTCCACATGCCTTTTTTGTTTCTTTCATGATATATAAACTATGCTTTTCAGGACATAATAAAAAGTCTTTCTGCTAGCTCAGTGCTGATGCCTGTGCCTCCCATTTGAGAGATGTGTTTCTGCAGCTCTAGTGTAACTAAACTTATCTGCATTTGGCATAAATAATGTCAGTCACTCTGACAAGATTGTGTATGTGATTATAAAGCATGTCTTCTAAAAAGAACAATAGCTAGTTAAATAATTGATGGTCACTCATAACACTGAAAGGCAAATATTTTACATGCAAACAGAAAATTACACTGGCTAGGGTGTCACATCCACAGTACAGTTTTAATTCCCAGTGAGGTCATGTGCATGTGAGTGAGTGCTTCTGTACTAAATGTGTATCTTTCTGCTTCTACAAAATTACAGGTAACACTTCAATAGCAATCCGGATGTGCTCCAGACAAGGGAGAACTCCTACTTTAGAGCCCCCCAAAATTCTGAATTGTAATGAAAACCTGAACTCTCTAGCATCACAGGTAATCTTATTTTAATAATTAAACAGTGTCTGAGATTCTGCATCACCTCAAGAAAAAAAAAATGTGATGGGAAATTGAGGCAGGAAATATATATGTGCTACATTTCTTAAAACTTTGAAGAAAGCAAAATGAACAACCAAAGCCTTTTTCAGAGGCATCCTTGGCATGTGCCTGCTTTGCAAACAGCCTGAATTTCCAATGGTGATCCCATTTCATATTCCTTAACTGGGCTGCAATTTCCTTAGTTAGGTTCCCAGTTCACAGCAAACACCTCTGAACGGAGGCAATGCTGGTCCAGGACACCAAATCAGGAAGAAAGTGTAAGGAATTTGGAGAAGACTGGCATGAGGGAATGAAGTGATGCTGACACTGACACGTTAGGAAGGATTAAGAGCAAAGCCTTTCCATTCAGTCCTGTGATAAACTGAACATGGATGAAACACTTCTGTCCCTCAAGAATTCAAATCCAAACTCTTTTGTATGAATGACAAACTGTTCCTGATAAAAATCCATCAACCCCGAAGCCTTGCTTGAAGGCTTAGCTCTGTCATATCTACAAAACATGGTGTGCTGAATATGACTAAGTGCATTACAGACAGTGACTGCTTCTCCTGCTTCTGCGTTTCATTTCCTTATCACCAGTCCCAACTGAAAAAAAGAAAAAAGAAAAAAAGAAACCAGCTACAGTCCCTTTAAATAAAAGAAGTCCCTTTCATCATGGATTTTTGTTCGACTGTTCTACATTCCATCTAACACTTCACCTGCCTGGATCCTTGGATGGGAAATCCTTGAGCTCCATGTTGTATTTGCCCAGTACATAACCTTCACTAAATGGTTCAAATGTCAAATCTTCTCTAAAGTACTATTTAGCTATTTCTAATGCTAATAAGACACAACATAAGGTTGCAACATAAAGCTATTCTGTTGTCATTAGTAATTTGGGGTTTTGTTATGAGTTGTGATGTCGGGCTGCCATCTAGTGAGGCTGGGGCAGCTCGAGGTGCAAAGGGGAATGCTTGGAAAGGGGAGGAGGAGAGGTTCATGCTAGTGATACAGAGCGCAGATTTAAATGGATTTTACTCCTTTTAAATACAAATACTTACTTTGAATACAAGATCATGCTAAAAGTCAGAAGTCAGAACAGTGAAAATAGGTATTCACGAGGTACTGTTTGTTCATGGTGTGTATGCAGATGTTTTCAAGTCACACAATATCATCTCCAGTAATTATAAAGGCAAATTTCTTTCCTCCCTATGCAACACATTCACCTTTCTTTCCTACCATTCCAAGCTTTACGAACACTTCAAAGCTGCATGACTGAATTAATCTTGATTTTGATAGCTTACCAATGTAAAAAAATCAGAGAACAATTCAGTTATTGAAGCTCTTCATTTTAAGCTGTTTATTGACTGGATTAGAAAAGGGATGATTTGATACAGTGTTTAGTTGGTCTCCATAGACTACAAAGGAAATTCTTCTGATGGTTAGCAGATTTTCTGTCTCCTTCAGTCTTATTATTGCCTAGCTATACCTTCATGTAACATATGGCTAATGCCTCATCTTTTTTGTGTGTGTGTGTGTTTAAGCTCTTAAAATACTATAGACATTTACACTCTACTCATTAAGTGCTAACTGACTCAAACTGGATCCACCCAGTGATTCTAGCAATTTTTATTAGTACCTCCAGCACCAGAATATTTTCTTTTTTTTTTTTTTTTTCTACATTTATTCCAAGCTGACACTATATACAATGAACTGAAGTGAGGAGAATGTTCTCGGTGCAGGTTGTGGGAACTGTGTTGAGAAGCATGATTATTCCAGATGACATTTCTCAAGTTTCTCTGATGGCTTTTCAAAAAATCCCATTCTGGTTATTTAAGGAATAGTGAAAGGTGTGCAGAAGTTTATAGACTCAGAAGCTCAATAACTCAAGACAAAGGGGAGGTTTTGCTGCTGTCTACAGCTACTTCATGGCGAGATGTGGAGAACAATGGGGCCAGGCTCTTCATCAAGGTGCACAGTTTTAGGATGAGTGGCAATGGAGACAAGTGGCAATATGGGAAATTCCATTTAGATAAGAGAATTTTTTTCCCTTGATGCTAGTCAAACACAAGCAGGTTTCTGAGGGAGGCTGTGGATACTCAAAATGAGCCCCTGAGCAGCCTGGTCTTAGTCAGCCCTGCTGGGCTAGGGGACATCCAGGGCTCTCTCCCAATCCAAGGCACTCTGCAAGTCCAGGAAATCATCCCCTGGGAAGAACTTGCAAATGCCGCATACTTGACATGAATGGAAACAATTTAGACCACCAATTAATTGTACATTTTGGTTTTATGTGAGAATGTTATAAAAGTGGTGACTCTTTCCTTTTCTCATTTTGTCTCTGTTGAATGACATTTCCCAACAGGTTGAATCTGCAGACTCCAGCAATGTTTCATCTATTGCAAGTAACACTCAAATCCTCACTTCCATGCCAGACCAACTGACCACACAGGACATCTCTGCTGCTGCAAACATTGCAGTGCAGATTCTGAAAAAGCCAAATGTTTCAGAAGACTCTCAGGTGAGACTTATTAAGATTAAAATAAGATTTTTGTGGCTTAATATTTAGGATATCAGTTCTGTATCCCCTCTAGCAGCAGAATGAACACTCTCCTTTCTCTTAACTGTACATAACACCACAACCAAACACATTCATTTTGACATTTAGCAGAATTATTTAAGTGGCCTTGAGTGGATACTTGTGGTATCACTGCTGGGTCCCTTCTCAGAGCTGAGTGTAAATTTGCTTCTTATCAGCTCTTTAGGCTTGCATATATCTGAAATTCTAATACGAGTATCATTTGATGCTTTAAGTTAAACATTTAATCCTTACTTTCTAAAGTAATAAAAGTGTGGTATTTATGAACCCATGGTTGCAAAGCTTGTTTCTCTTGAATGGCACCTTGTACTTCGTTTACTTTGTTGTTTGTACTTTCAAGCAATGCTTAAGTGTTCTTACTTTGCCCATCCACTATGTAGGGGTGATTTATTTCAATTTCATTTTTTTTGCTTGTCTCAGGCATCTGTGGCAGTAATGGCTACAGTGAGTCAACTCTTGGATGCCAATGAAACAGAATTCAACTACAATGATCTTGTCAATGTTACAACAAGGTAACTAGCTTTTGCCATTTTTTTTAGATGTTGTGAGCTGTATTTTCCCTTCTGTTTCAGGATGAAAGTGGTACATGGACAAGTTAAAATATTTTTAGTGTACAACTCCAATATGCAATTTCCTTGATTCATTAGATTTATACCAACATAAACAATTTTGGCTGGATTTTTCTGCTTTGGAGAAAGGATGTGGATAGGGAATGAGAAACAGTTCCTGCTGGGGAACCAAATCAGAGAGGAAGCTCAGAAACTGAACCTGTAGCCATATATTAACAAATAACAGTAACTTTTATCCCGCTCATTATTTCAATGCAGCCTCACAAAAACAATGGAGGAATTTTCTTTGACTAGCAACATCTCACAGCCCAATGTTGCAACTCAATCTGCTCCACTGAAATCAAGCTCCTCTACGATTCTGTTTTCATCACAGAGAGGTAAGTCTGTGTGTGTTTTTGGATTTACCTGGACAAGGTAGTATGTACCATAAATCCTAACGCATCCACTGCTGATTTTTGCAGATACAGCACTGGGATATTATCAGTCAACAAAATTAGAAATACAGGAAAATGTCCCTGGGCTTATTGGTGACCTCAGTACTGAAGTTCAGGTACTGTTCAACATTATAAATAAAAGTAAGTTTTTTCTTGTACTGAAAACTGAGCGTGAGAAAATTTTGAATGAAAAAAAAAATCTCCTTTGGAAAAAACCTCCTCAGCCAATATAAACAATTACATGTTGTTTTTTATGCATGCTGATGCCATATGGTGGTACAAGAAATGCACATGTCAAACGAGCTGGATAATCTTATTTATAGATTAATGCACAAATAGATGTAATGGCCAGAATGCTTTTGGTGTTTGGAACTTTTTCACTTGTTTTGTTTTCTAAAATCGAGAATGTAATGAATCTTTGACCACACCTCTACAGACATCAAGAGGTAGTACATACATACCTTGCCTGAAATCCAAAGATATCAAGCATTTAAACTAAAATTACTACCACTGTCAGGTATCACCCAGGACATACACATCTTCACACCTACCAGACTTATCCTCAGTCTCTCTGTATAGTGACAGTAACACTAAGTCATCACAGCACAAGAGAATAATGAAGGTGAAGTTTGTGGAGCACTTAGACATCATAGTGCTGAACATCATTCGTATACAAGCCCACAGGGAAATTAATAATTAACTCCTCTCACCAGAGTTAGAAAAGACTTGAAGACATAAATCAAGCAGCCCCACACATCCCCTAATGACAATAAAAAACCCCCCACTGAACAGTGCATTAACTGGTCATTGTCCTTTCTGTTCATTGTTTCAGACAACAATCCTGTGGAAATCCTGTGTGATCATGTAATTAAGCCTTTATTATAATGCCTGTATATCCTAAGACTTTCCTCAAGAGAGCTAGATTGAATGCATGGCCTGTCTGAAAACAAATAGATTTCTTCAATATTTTGTAGACACAAAGTTACGTTGGTCTCTCTTGATGATCAAATCAGAGAGAGATCAAATCAATCTCTTTTGATCCTAAACGAAAAGTATAAAATTAAGAACAAAATCCATTATGCAAACTAGGTTTTTTCCTCACTTAAGTCATGATTAAGACTAGTGATTAAAATCACTTAGATGAAATCTCTCTAATTTGGTAGAAGAGTGCAAAAGAAACAAAGTCCAAAAGTTGGATCTGAAGGCAAAACTCCAGCCAACCTCTTCTATCCTCTGACTTCATACTAACTGTAAATGTCCCCGGTGCTACTGTTTCTTATTTGGTGTTATTAAAAGCCTGGCCATTTGGCCATATTGTGTAAATATTGGGATTTAGGGTATTATTTTCCTCATTACCAATATTTTTCCACAGAAAGGACATTAAGAGAAGGGTAATAACTATTTTTACGCTCCATCTCAGCAAAAATCGAAGATTACTCTCTTAAGATTCATAGGAAGATAAGCTCTTCTCTACTTCTTAAATGGACTTAAATAAATATCTAAACAAAAATCTTTTGTAAAAACTGGGTGTGTGAAACAGCAGTGTAGGCTTCTTCAAAGGTACCAGCTTCTCTGATATCTGCTATCCATACCTACTGTTTGCCTTGCAAAGGTTCATCAGACAATGGAAAAGTTGGCTTTGTCCTGTACCAAAATGACAAACTCTTCCAGTCAAGGATTTATCAGAGTCGCAGCAGTTTCTCTAAACAAATTGTGTCTGGCAACATTGATGGTGGAAGAACCAGTGGTGTTGAAATAGCCTTCAGTCCCAAGGTAAGCCTACATAAGAAATATCATGTTCAGTTTGAACCAGAGGCCATCCTTGCCCTACTACTTGTCCTCAGGTCTTAGGGAAAGAGACTCAAGCAGAGGAGGTTTTTTTTTGAATAGTGCCTTGATTTCTGGCAATAAGCAATTGAGAGAGTTTGTGGGATGTACAGGGGATATAAGTGAAGAGTATTTAGATAACGTGGCATAAAAAATATTTTTAAACTTTTGTATTTAACACCTGATGTTACTAACTCAGTACTGCTCAACTAGGACATCTGCAAGCAAAATTGTATTACATAAAAAATTATAGGTACAGCAGACTGGATTTGTCCTAGAGTAGATTAGCCCTAAATCAAGAATGAAAAAAACCAGGTCCCTGGAGGCCAATTTTTCTTTCCAAAAGACTATCAAAATTTTTGAAAACGAGAAAAAATCAACATGAATGGCATAGCCCAATACACCTACCTATCTGGGGAGTGTTCATTTTCCATACTATCTTTTAACTCCTGCTTCCAGTTAAAATCATTATGTGCTTTGTTTTGAATTCCTCCGCCAGGAACTGATTCCAGGTGTTACTGCTTTCTTGCAGGAAATTCTCTATATGAGTGGCCATTTTCCCAAATAACAGAATTTTTAGATAATATGTACTCATATTACGTGTACTCATATTATATGTACTCATAATATGTACATGGATTCTCCAGAAAACAGTATTTGGCTTCTACTTAACGATACTTAAGAAAGGTTTAAACTCAAATACATGCATATGATAGATCAGTAATCATCATCACAGATCCATACAGTTAAGTGATATGGGAAACATGTCATTTCTAAGGAAATCAATGAAACAAACATTTTTTTATTCCTACTTTTATTCCTCATTTTTAATTGAGCTACCTAGTACTGTGAATAGCTAGGTTCACTTCAGCTGCTTGTTGCTTATTAAAAAGCAGTTCTAATTGCAGTAACTTGCAGAAGTATCTTGTCTGAAAATGACTGCATACAATTTGACATATGACTGCATGAGCTTCGCTGTGCTGCAGGAGGGGAGGGGATGGTTCCCAGCGTTAATCATTGTTTGCTTCCGGCTACAGTGTGGAATCAGCTCCGGTTGGCAGTAATTTAATGCTACTAATACCTGCAAGCTGTTGTTTGGCTTATGCAGAATTCATTTGGCAGTTGTTTAATGCCTCGTCAGTGTGCATCTGAATTGTAATTACCTGAATAATTCACAGGAATGGGGAATTTCATTGGCAATCTTGACTGAGAAAGGCACATAAATTAAGTTCAAAATGCCAAATTATGCTCTTATTGATATCGTTCACAAGGTTTACTGAAAACCCCATAAATCCCTCGGGAGCTTCCAGCTCCCCTTCCAGAGGATAACTGTCAGTAGTCACCATTTGCTCGTGCATGTCTGTTTACGTTTCTGTAGCCACTTTTTCTCCTTGCAATCCCAATACATAGTACAACACAACCAAACTGCAGCTGCGTGACCACGCCTGTGTCTTTTGGGACTATACTGTCAACGACTGGAGCACCGCCGGCTGTGCAAAAGGAAGAGACCAGTTCTTGAGATGCAGGTGTAATCACACTACTAATTTTGCTGTCTTGATGGTAGGGTGTTGTCCTTTCTTGAATGGGAAGAATTTGGGGTTTTTTTCCACTTGTTTGCTTGTTTTCAACTGTAAGACCAGCATGCCAACATAAGGGTGTAGGTGCACTGAGCTAGAAGGCACAGGAGTTTAAGATGTCCCCACATACTTGTTTCTGACTTGTGGCAGAGCTGGCAAATGGGGACATGTGAGTTGTCCCCAGGCTGCTGGAAAGCCAAATATATTGGTAACTCCTGGCTATGCAACCCAGCAGCAGGAAAGGGCTGGCACAATTCATCCCTCTTGCTCAGCTTTAGTAGAGTAGAGTAGAGTAGAGTAGAGTAGAGTAGAGTAGAGTAGAGTAGAGTAGAGTAGAGTAGCTTGGGACCTGGGCTAGCTGTGGCACTGCCTTGTGCTGGGTAAATAACTCAAGGTTCTCAGCCTTAACTACTTCCTTTGCTTACATGTTTATAAAAAGCAATCACTCTGTAAATATTAAGCCTTCTACCATTATATTTTATATATTGACCTCTTATACTAACAAGACTATGTAGGAAGGACTGTCTGTCTCTGACATTTGTTATTCTTTCTGTATTTGTTTCAGCTTCTCTAAACAAAACACTCCCTGGGTAAAATCACGTATCTGTGGTCACTGACTTCAGCAGTGCCAGGATTTCAGAGTTTCTTTTTACTCTGTCTTCATAGAACAGGTTTTCCATATTTGTAATATTTACTTGTTTCTGTATTTCCCTTTATCTTATGCATGTCCTTATTGCACAAAATGACTGTATTCTAGAGAAGATTCCATTTATGCAAGGACAACAGTATTTTCTGTTTCATTGAATACAATTACATTTACTTGCCGCATTATTGTCACTAAACAAACAAAGGCTGGTTTTGATTTGTAATTCTTCATAACATCTTACCTTAGACCTTTTCCTCAGAAGCCAAAATGGACATCAGTATAAAAAGTTAAAGCTACTTTTTCCAGGATGTGTCACCTTGCATTTTCCTATGAATAATTTAATCTGCTATTTTGCTAAATATTTGATTAACGTCATTAAGTCTCTCTTTGGAGTTCTTCACTAGTTTCTAGTGAAGTAGCTAGAACTAGTAGCTAATTTTGAGGTCCAGAATAATTTTGTGTGATCTGAAAATTTTGGTAGTGGCTAGTAATAGTCATAAATTTATTAAAACATTTTTGTTTGTATGTGCAACTAGAAACACAAATTTTAGAAAGAAACTTATCTCTTCTCATCCTATAATTGATGCAATTTTTTTATAGGCCTTTCAGATCAAATATAAATATGCGAAGCCTTTGGAGTATATTTCTTACATTGGTATTGGGTTGTCAATGGCTGGTCTGGTCATTACCATTTTGTTTCAAATATTCACCAGGTAAGCCTGAACATGTAAAACTGCAAGTATTTTATGCTAAGTTACAATATTTTGCTTTGTATATTGTTTGAGGAAAACAAAGAGAGTAGCCAGTTTAGAACATACTGCAATATTATTGAACAGCAAATAATATTTTTTTAAAAAGAGCTAATCACGTAGCATAGCTTGGAAAGTAAGTGTGGCTTACTGGTTAAAGTGAAAACATGAGATGTCTCAGCCATGCCACTCACCTAGATGAAACTTCAACCTTTCTGTTAATGTTAATCTTTTAACGTGAGGATACATATGAGAGATTGTCATTCAATAAATCCACCTTCAAAAATGTGAGCTTTGAAAAGAAACAATGTACAGAGTATGGAAGAGCCCAGTGTGGTAAAAGGCCAAGCTTTTTGTAGGAAACACTGGGCATGGCCGCTGACAAGAAAACTCTTTCCATCGCTTTGACAGGGCAGCTCATCAGCTATAAGATAACAAAGCAGGCAGCGTGTGCTACTGAGGATCAAGTCAAAGGTTGATTTTTTTACCATGGACTCCCATCACCATGTCTAATCTCCGGGTAATGTCCTAGAGTGACATTTGTCCCATCTACACAGGGTAAGGGCAGTCTGCCATTTCTGTTGCATTTCATGTCCCCCGCTGCCTTGCTGACGTCCCTGTTACTCCCCTGGCCAGGCAGTTGACAACACAGACCCAGTGCTGTATTATTGCTGCACTGGTCCATGCTACACGTTCAGGTGCTCAGTTCATTACTCTCACTAATACTGGGCTTTAAAAATGAGTAACAGTACTGTACCATCAGCATGATCTCCTTTTTATTTTCCTGTATGCCCTGTACCCTGGTATTACAAGGTCTAATCAGTTAACTTTCTTCTAGCCAGTTATGAATATGCCTGTTACATTGGTGCCTTAATTTAAGACTAGTCCTTTCAGCCCACTGCCTTATCACTTAGACTTTTAGCATTCATGTAGAAGGATAGATGTTGTTCCTCATGTTTCTTCCTTGCTGTCCCATTTAAATGTTACTCTGCTTTCTGATGCCTATTTGATAGTTTCTATACTCTATTGCCTTCTGTTTATAAAATGTCTGTAGAGAACAGACAATTTCAAAGCACCATGATTATACAGCAATGTAGGTTATGTACACTGTTTGTTCTACAGTTTTACTGAGAGTGACAATACAAAGACAATTACAGCAAACTTCCTTGATGGACATGCCTGTGATTAATGGTGTCACGTGATTCCCCCATGAACGAGGAGCAAAGTCATGCCAATAGAGTTGTAATTATTGCAGATGAATGCATGTTTTTCATCCTACTTGCACTAATATAGATTTGGAGCAATTCCATCAAGGTCAATGTATTTAAGATTGTAGGAGCTTCCAGACTCTGCCTTTTAAATGCATTTTTAAGGCAGCACTTGGAAGTGGAGGTTTATTATTCTCTTGTATCTTGAAGAGTGTTTAGAAATACTTGTCTTATGCTATTTCACCTCTTATCACTGAAGAAAAGGATTCTAAAAAGAGCAGAGTGGAAAAAAGAAAATGTATCCCAACTGCTGTTGGAAAAGGCTCAGTCCTAAAAGATGCTGGGTGCTCTCTGTTCTAGTTGAAATCAGACAAAATTGATGCATTTGGTAAATTGTCTGAGAGTAGTGACAGTGTAGAATTCTGCAAACAAGTTATTGCTTTGTTTCCTCTCTGTATTAAAGACTGCACACTCTAGCTTGCTTTTAATATAAGTGGAAATGAGGAAATATTTTACAACTGTTCATATTTTGCTCTACTTTTTTCTCCTAAATGTATCCCTACCAATAGGAAAACTCGAAAGTCATCTGTGACATGGATGTTAGTGAGTCTCTGTTTCTCTATGCTCATTTTTAACATCATCTTCATCTCTGGAATTGAAAACCAAAATGCCAGGAATCACAGCAGCGATACCAGCAGCTACTACCAGCAATACCTTCCTTATGATACGGCCACTAACACCTTACTCACATCTGACATGGTAGATCCTCCTGCAGACTCCTGGTGCACGGCTGTGGCTGTCCTGCTGCACTATTTTTTGTTGGCAACATTTATGTGGACAGCACTCAATTCTGCACAGCTGTACTTACTGCTGGTTAGAGCCATGAAGCCCCTGCCTGGACACTTCCTCGTAACCATGTCAGTAATCGGATGGGGTAAGATTTAAAGTCACATATATGGCAACTCTTACCAAAGTATCAGTACATAGTACATTCAGGGAGAGTTGTAAAGATAGGAGATCAGTAGATAGCAATTATAACCAATGTCTCTCTGGGTTAGCACAACGTGATTTAATAAATAATCTGTTACTGCTCACACTACTGGTATAAACTGAGCTTGTTTTCATTGTCCTGATAGGGCACTGAAACTGATAGCTTGGTCACTGGCACAGCAACACAGGTCTGTTGTGTGCAGGAGAAATTTTCACTGTAATCAAGGTGTTCAACAATGTGTTTTTGTCAACTAAGTAAAAAACCTTTCAGATACGGTGATTGCATATATGAATTCAAAGTCTTCATTTAGATATCTCTGAGATTCCTCATGACCTCAGTCTGAGCTTTGCATACATCCAAAAGCAAGGAGTGACTGACATTATTTGTTACATATATTATTTCTTAATAAGCAAAGAGCACACTCTTAAATCAGTGCAGCAGTTAGCAGCAACACTGCAGGCTGCAAGGCAACTACTTGGAGGACTGAAGAATGCAGACCCACTAGGTAAAGTAAAAATCACAGCCTCCTTCAAGAAATTCTTCTAATACAGTGTACAGGAACACCTGCCTTTTCCACGTGGTGTATTCAGCTTGTGTGCTGTGTTGTTTCTGATGGCATCTACCAAGCAGTTTTAGATCTTGATTGTTTCATTATTATGTTTTGCATTTGAGTGGAGACAGAAGCAAATCCTCTAAAACTTTTAGAATTCGGACTGCACGTGCAAGCCAGAAAATGTTCAGCAAAAGCTCTCTGGCTACGCATCACTGCGCTCCATGTACATTCACATGATAGCACAGTGTTAAGGTTTTCACTGTGTCCTGTGACCAGTTACACATGTCCAAAATAGCATGATACTGACTCACTGCTTTTCAGATCTACTTTGAGAGCACAGCAAATACTTGGCAGTCTGGCAAATGTCTCTTAAGGCTGAAGGAAGAACAGACTTTTAAGAAGCATGTTTATTTCCTAGATAAAAACTTGTGCGGGAGGTTCCTTCCCATGAGACATGCTGCTTAGCGAACAAGTAGGCAGGAGATATGTAAGACAGGAAGCAAAGCAAAGGCATCAAGGGTGCAAGCCCACACTGCCACGCTTCTCGGAGGGCAAAAGTTGCGCTCTGCGTCAAGCTGGTATGAAATGTAACGGTGCTTGGTGCAGACATTTTTGAAACTTGTTTCTCACTGCTGACAAGAGGGTAGGATTGCACAGCTGTGATGAGTGAGTCAGCTAAAGCACAGGAAGGGGTTTGCTCTGTCAACATTGGTGATGTCTTTGGAAGCTGTGTTGAAGCTCTTTAATGGCAAAAATCAGCAAGTCAGCGACATGAGCTGTCCTCAGAAAAATAGTGCTCACAACCTCAGTCCTGCCTTTTCTCTAGCAAGGCAGATGAAACAGAGCTCTTAAAATCTCTGGGTTTTAGGAGGCAAGAAGCTATTTGTGTGGAAGGGAGGTACACCTATGCGACCTAAGAATAAATTGATAATGTCTCTCCTATTCCTTAGGAATCCCCGCTGTAGTAGTTGCAATAACACTCGGAGCTACCTACAGAGAAGGAAAAGCTTTAAATTACCGACAGGAAGAATTGTAAGTTCATGTATTATAATAACACTTGCCATCCCACACCTTTTGTGATGACTTATTATTAATACAATTCTAGATTTATTTTTTGGTATACTATTCTGCATATCTAAGTACTTAAAAGAAAACAAAACTCTTCACTTAAGCTAAACGTTCACTATTAGGAATTGCAGTTTCTCCTCACTAAGGATTTAGGGTACTGAACCCACATCCACCTTGAATTCTCTTGCAAGATCCCCTGTGACTTTAAATGGAAGTTGTAGATGCTCCTAGCCTAACTGAAATTCAAGACTTTCATTTAAGTGAATAACTGCATTTCAGTACCTAAACTTAATCCTCCCATTTATTTAAAATCTCTCTGGACAACATAACTATATCCCTATTTAGCCTATGTTTTTGATATTGGTATTTTTTTGAGTTCCCGCATACCAAACCCCCCTTCCACATGGTGGCCACCTTATGACACTCATTTAGGAAGTGCTGACTTGTAACTTGAGATTATTTGGCCAGGTATCTATTTGGTTAGCTATACTGCACCTGATTATATTTGCCTATGCAGTTTGTTTGATAAATCATTTTGCATTCCCCAGAGAAAGAGAAGCATGATTGAAAGTCCTCATTTCTCAAGGAATGGTTGCTGTTCAGAGACAGGTTAACAAGACCTAGAAAGCCCTATGAGGCCTTTCAGGACTAGAAGTGGAATATTATTTTGTTTTGTTTTGGTATTCTGAATAACGTGTCTAACAAATCTTTTGAAATGATCTCTCTTTATATTAAAAGTTGCTGGCTTGCAGCATTGGATCAAAATCAGAATTTCAGTGTGCAAAAGCCCATGTTGTGGTCATTCCTCTTGCCCGTAGCACTCATACTCCTGTTCAACATCATCATCTTCATCAAGATCAGTGTCTCTGTGATATGGAAGAAGAATGAGAATTTGACAAGGTGAGATGGCATAGGACTCCTCAGATCTTTCAGCAAATGTATTCCTCAGTCTCTTGTCACCAGCTCAGACTTTCTTGTCACAAACTCAGATTTCTGACAAAAGTTTTTGTTTTAAAGAAAGGTATATTTAAAGCAGTCAGAAAATGAATTCCATTGTTGCAATGGGTTAGACTTTGTTCAAGCACATATCAGTGAACACATTTCAGGCTTTTGTCCCCTTTTTATGGTTGCAGTGTCACTCGACTTTAACGAAGGTTATCCCCAATTTAAATCTGTACAATTGATAGCAGAGCTGTGTCCAGCCAAATGGGAATGATGAATTTCTCAGCACATCTGAACGTCAGGCCAGTTCTCTAGCAGCTTTGAAGCAGATTTACTTGCTCGGTTTTCCATCAACACTCCATTTATTTTCACAGGCTGTGTCTCACAAACTCTGCAGTGTACACAGTACTATTTAAAAGGGGATTGCTCTCATTTTCATTAATCCTACAGAACTGATCTATTCAGCAAAACTTTGTATCATTACTTCATTCCTTTTATGTATGATTTTCATGGTTGGGCAAACAAAATACCTTATATCTGAGTCCCCTCAGGCTTGCAAGAAACTGGATATCCACAACTTCACTGGCAGCTTATTCTTATTTTGAAAATTAAGCACATTTGGATTGAAGTTATAAGCATTCTAAAAAGCTTATAATAGCTAGCGTGTTAATTTTCAATGCTTCTTGTTGCCTTGATATATCTCACTTTGTTGTTAAAGAAAGATACATCCAAGTTCCATTCTCCAAACACAGATTATTCTGATAAACTTGTTTAGATTTCTTTTTCTGGATTTCTTCTCTGGATGATACTTCAAACAAATGTAGGGAGATGTATGTTCTCAACTCACCTGAATAACACATCTTTGAAATATAGGTCTGAATAAATCAAAAGTTTAAAGCTCAAAAAGATATTAAATGGTATAGAGAAAGATTTAGTAACTTTTTTGTGTGTGTTTCTAGGAATAAAAAGGATTCATTTCTGAAAAAGATGATCGGCACAATCTCTATAGTGGTAGTGCTCGGAATCACCTGGACAATAGGCTACCTCATGTTAATAAGCCATGAAAAAACAAGTCTTGTTTTCAGCTATCTGTTCTGTGTTTTGAATGCTACCCAGGTAAAGTATTTAGCAATTCTGAGACTAATATTTCAGATAATGAAAAAAAAAAGTTGGATTTATTTGTTCTATAGCTTAGTATAGCCTTGGAACTTGCTGGAAAGCAGTTACAGGGATTCAGAATTTTTGTTCAGAAAGAGATGCTGTCCTTCTGGTCTGTCACACATAAAACTCTTCCCATTGTGCAAATCAATGTGGGATTTTATTTCAAGGTCAACACTGAAAAGACCTCCCTGTCTGAGTGGCTTCTGTTATACCAAATCATATATAAAATTATATTCAGAATGAATATCAAGATAAAAAATTCTGCATCAGCTGTGGGAAAATATCCCAGGGTAGTAACTACGTGGCTTGAAGACTTTTCACAATGATCCTGGATAAAAGCTACAGGAAAGTTCCTGCCTCTTTTTCTCCCACGGCCCTGCTGGATTCTTGGCTTTATATTCGTATAGAGCATATGAAGTACTTGGAGTAATGGATCCTTTGTTTTTCCACCACTGAATATTTTCTACAAAACAGCTAATTGGAAATATGTTAAAATCCCCCCATCCCCAAATATTAAGCTGTTTATGATCAGTTTGATCTACTGAAAACTGAGGGCCTGTACACCAATGGGGATAAGACCTGCAAACTCCCTGTGCAAAAAGTCCTGAAGTGATTATTACTACACTGACGGATGGATTATACCTGTGATTGAAAACTGACTGAAAACATGAACAGGGAACAGAGATCCATTTATTTAAAACCATGAGTATGAGCCTTTTTTCTTTTTTTCTTCTTTTTCTTTTTTTTTTTTTTTAAACCCAGAATACTCCAGATTAATCCTTGAAATGAGTATTTAGAAGAATAGGTATAGAAATTTTGACGTCCTGGGTAATAATATGATGCTGAGACATGTTAGCTAATCCATTACAATGTGCCCATGAGGCAACTATAAATGCAAACCCACAGTTACCTGCAATAATTTTCCTATTGAAAGTACTTCTTGTTTTTCAAGGTATTAATGTCATTTTTAGTGGTTACTGAAAATAGTTTTGTGGTTGTTTTTCAAGTCAAATAATATTGAACAATCTTGTCTGGTTTTATTAGCGAAATATTAACTACACATTTTCATTTACTCTACAGGGACTTCAGATTTGTATACTGTACACTTTCAGGTCACCAATCTTCAAGAAAAAAGTTTCTGAAGTGTTTTCTGTTTTCCGGGTGCCAGAAGTACCACTGTATCTGCATTCAAAAACTTACTACATCTCAAAATCACAGCCTGCAAAACATTCACAGGAAACTTTCAGATCAACACAGACTTTTTCAGAGAATATTTCTTTGTCTACCTTTCCTTAACTGGAGTTAGAAACTTGTAAATACATGAAATATAATCCTGCATTTTTCACAGTTCCTTTTATGTAGATCTCACTGGTATCTTGAATGACAGATGTCCTACTCCAACTGCAGGTAGCTCAAAACAGATCATAAGCCAGGACCACCAGGAGACAAAAGCAGGACCACGTGGTAGCAAGACTGTGTGACTGTTAAGCAGCAAATCTGTGCTAGATCCTCTTGATACTACTTGTACTGCACATCACTGAGGAAGGTCTTTGAAAGGAGTTGAGGTTATTATAGCTTTATATTACAGAACAGGTATATAAAAGTTGCTCTATTTATGCTCTTCTCACTTTTCAGGCCTGTTGAACATGTTTACCCAGCCTATGCACTCTTGCTCTCCTCTCCCTTTTGTAAGAACAATTTCAGTTTAATTAGAAACCAAAAGGTAAATCCACAAAGAGCACAGTTCTTGTTGTCTCTGGGTCCGAATTCTACTTCTGTAATATGTTGCCTTTGTCTTGGTCTTTAGAGAAGAAAATATGCATCTTAAAATGGTCTTTTAAATTTCCTAGCTAAAATTTCTTATTATAAATGTCAATTAGACAACATATCCTGTTTTCATATGAGAAAATGAAAAAAAAAAAGCGCTTGAAGAAACAGGCTAGGAAATAAAATATTTATAAATATGTAAGATAGATCATATTCACATCACCCCCAGCATCAGTCTGCGATAGGAAGCATGTTCGCTTTCGGAGGCAGGTTACCAGAATAGCAGCTGGAGTGCTTCAGTTAGCACCCTGCTCTGAACTGCCTTTGGGCTGTACCTTTCTCTCTGTCTCTTTGTCCTTTGGCTTTATGGGGACCTTGGAAGAGGGGTCCCTTGACCTCAGTGTTAACAGTCTGGATTCTAAACCTAGGCTACAAGTAGATATAAACCCTTCCCCTTCGCTGTCCACCTTTTATTACTATTATTCAGTACAAAAAGGTTGAAAGCAATGTCAGTGGGAGAGGGGAGAAGAGTTTCTGGATGTCGAAGGGGGAGTACTTTGACAGAAGGATGTGTACGGTGGCTTGAGCACAGCCAGTGTGTGAAGTGCAAGCAGTTCTTCCCACTTTGTGATGCTGAGCAAAGTGGTAAGGCTCACTGTAGTGGGTTCTTGTCTAATGAATGGAAACAGTGATGCTGACTCATCCCATTCTCTCCTGTGTGAGAAAAAAGCCTGAGAAATTTAGACAGGTAATTTTAAAAAAACATATTTCTTTATTCTATTCTATTCTCTGAATAAATATATTTGTAAGTTTTGCCATCCCTGGTTTTAATAAAATAAGAACACCATGTGAATTTTAAATAATCTGGTTTAAGAAATGTGGTCAGATTTATCTCCCGCTTTTACTTTTTCTGAAAATGACTGTGGTGTGTTTTGAAAAGTTCCAAAAGTTGCTCCAAATAAGGTCATGTGATGGCTGCACATTTAGGGGTAGCACCTCTGAATACACTGAGCTTTGTACGTGAGACTTTCTGAATGTCTTCATAGAAGCGTTTCAGCGGTCCTGAAGTTTTCCGTGTCTTAGAAATCCATGCTCTCTCTACGAATCAGAAAATAAGTGTTCTCTAGGATTAATAAGTCTCCCAAAAGAGCAGTCACATCAAAGACAAGGCTGAAGTTCATCACCACTGCCCCAGAAAAGGCTGAGAAGTTCATTAAAAGCTGTTTAGGAAAGGTAATTCATACTAGTTTTTTTGGACAGGAAATTTATGTTTCTATGGGCATCAATTTTTTTGCTTGCAAATCAAGTGTAGAATTCCTGACTTTATTGATTCCTTCAATTTCACTGAAGAAAGAGTATTTTAGAAATTATAGTGTGGTTTAGGAAGCATGATACTTGATTGTGTTGTAAAACATAGCCAGGCACTGTGAAGATGGCTCCTCAAATGAGTGATAATATTTTCTATTCTTTGATATTTTTTCCCCATATTCAATTTAATTTTGAATGCAGCTCTTTTAAAAAAATAATAAATATATTGTCTCCATATTACACCAAAAACCCAAGCAAAAAACCCAAGAAGAATTTGAAGTATTGAATAGGAAAATTGTTGACTTTTTGCTAATTAAATTAAACATCCTGTATCTAAGTATTTCAGATGTTAATAAACTGCTGTTATAGCCAACACCGAGCATCTCACCCAACATAAAACATTTTCAGCATAAAAAACCTCAGAAAATCACACGTTTTATGGTGCTTTTTTCCCATTTTTTTCCCAAATTTCAAAAATGGAACAAAGTAAAATGATCTTTTTCAAGTTATAAGTATAATTGTTACAGGAAGAACAGTTCAGCTCTTATCTACACGTGGAATATACTGATCTTAATAATGTAGTGAACTTTGGTATTCTTTGTGACATGTGGGCCTTAAGGATCAAGAAGTTTCTTCTTGTTAAGACCTTGGAAACACTGCTTTGATAAAGAAATTGATTGGAAGAGGACTGAATCATCAGTACAAAGGTATGAAATATGAGTGCAGAGAGTGTAATGGTTGGAAGGGTCCTGTTTTCCGGATCTCTTTCCTACATTTTTAAAAGCGAAGATAATTTTTTTTTCACTAAGAATGCCCAAATTATTTCTAAATATTTTCTAATACTTATGAAAGAAGCCTCTTGAACCACATCCCTCCTCCTTCTCAAAATATTTAGAATTAAAAACATATTCAGCTTTTTTCACCTCCATTTCAGTGTGAATAACACCTGCTTATTGCTAGCTGGACTTGTTATTACACTGCTGTAAGTCGAGACGAAGCTCTAAGCAAAGACAAATACTATGAAAATCAAACTTCTATGACTTCTGTTCTTTTCCCAGCAGAAACCTTCATTTGGAAGCCTTGCTTTTCAAGGCACTAAGAAAAAGGTGTCTTTTCAGAGTCATCTCTAGCTCCAGGAAATAACTAACTATAGTTGTGCTTCAGCTAGCTCTGCATAGGTACTTATGTCATATGTAGCAGCATGTGTAGCTTTACTTATAAATGAAGAAAGGCAGCAGAAATCTCAAATATTTCAGAGAAACAGAAAGTCCAGTTCCAGCAGCAACATGAGAGTTAAAACCCCTAGGAGTCCATTCTTACATCTTTCATAGAGAAAACTCAGGAAATCAGGTTCAGATTCATGTTTTTCTCTCTTAGGTGGACAAGGTTAGCAGCAACTGCCTGGACGGACAGTCTCACCAGGGCAACTACTGTTTGAGGACAAACAGGCTCTGTGTGAGGGTGGTGGCATCTCGACAACTCTGATGGAATTTGATGGCAAATTTTTCAGTCCAGCATTGCCAGCCTTTGAGGGTCAAAGATTGCCTTCTGAAACAAATCACAGAATCATAGAATGGGTTGGGTTGGAAGGGACCTTAAAGGTCATCCAGTTCCAACCCCTCTGCTGTGGACAGGGTTGGCAACCCCTAGACCAGGCTGCCCTGGGCCCCATCCAACCTGGTCTTGAATGCCTCCAGGGATGGGGCATCACAACTTCTCTGGGCAACCTGCTCCAGTGCCTCACCACCCCCTGGGTGAAAAACTTCCTGTGAATATCTGACCTAAACCTCCCCTCAGAACTCTATCTGAACCATCGTTTACTGTTGCTCCAGCCACCTCTCCCATGTTTTGGCTATGGGTGGACATGCCACTCAAGGGCTGGGATGTCACCAAAATCGGGAATGAACTTCTGAACACCAATGCAGTCTGAAGAAGCCGGCATTCTTTATTGCGGCACCGGATGCACGGGGGATCATTCCACCCATCCAGCATACAGAGTCATCCCTCTACAAAAGCTTTATACTATCAAAACACGCATATTCATTACTTTTCCAGTAAATTATTAACATATTCATTACAAGTACTCATTAATATATGTAAATATCATTTTCACATGTGCACTGGTCATCTTCTAGGGGTTGTCTGGTGATCATAGAAACTTTTGTCATTGTGTCCTTTAGTGGAATTTTTCTTCTGCACATCCTTAGTTATTCTTTTGGGCTGTTTACAACTCCTCTGTCTCCACAGAAATGGTTTATTCTACCATCACTAACTAACCTACCGTGTTTTAAAGACGCCTCAAGTCTCCTTATTACCTATTTTAGACTATAAACTTGACTAGGCCTGGCTGACAGGTACCTAACTTGCAGTGTCACACTGTTTAAGCAGAAGGGGATGTTCTGTCGGTCTGAGGGAGAAGAGGCGTTACTCTCACCTCAGGGCCACGCATCAGCCAGGTGACCGGCTTCTGCGTCCTGGGGCGAGAAACTGAGAGGTTTTGCCCCGAAGTCTGGCTATTTGGTAAGGACCAGGTGAAGCCCACACCCACAGGGGCGGCAGGAAGGG
>NW_010308727.1:0-30818 GCF_000700745.2 Antrostomus carolinensis
TGGGGGAAGGTGTTGTAAGATGTGGTTGATACGTCTAGTTATATGAATGGCAACAAATTAAATTGATTTTTCTTCCCCAAGTTTGAGTCTGTTTCGCCCGTGACCATAACTGGTTAGAGAGCCGTCCCTGTCCTTCATTCCTAATCCTGTGCCCCCTTTGTTGTGTCTCCCCTCCCATATCACCAGGTGGGGGGAGTGAATGCAGGACACATGGTCCCACTGTGGGTCAAACTACCACACCCAAACAACTGCCTTTTTCTGCCACACCTTCGCCTTAGGCTCTGGGAAATTTGGGTCTGGCAGCTGACCAGGGGGAACAGGGTAGCTATTTGCTGAGGAACCTTTTGAAAGCTGAAAGTCAAAACCTGACAGTGAAACTCCTGTTATTCCTGCCTGACTCGTGGTTTGTGAGTGACTCAATGTCCCATCAAGCCCTTTTCAGTCCAGCTTAAAATAGCACAGGCAAGTCAGCTAATAGTTTTGATAACAGCAATTTTCAAAGCCTCAGCCACAATACAATCTGAGGGCCTGATCCAGAGATAATTGAAGTGTTTCCCTGTATTGAATCCAAGCTTAAATGGCAGAGCCAGAAAGGGAAAAATAAACTCCACAGAAGTGAATAAAAACACACTTGAAAATGAATTCTGGAGGCAGCTCAGCTCGGCTGCCTTGGTGCAACCAGCAGCTCTTCTCTCCTGTTGACAATGCGGCTGCAGGCGCCAAGCGTGCCGAGGCTGAGCATTATTATGGGAAGAGAGGCTTTCTCAAAGCTGTATCATTTTCTTGTCAGAGGTGAGCATCAGCAGCAGCTTTGTGCTCCAGGCACATTCACGCTGCCCCGTTACAGTGACAGGTTTGAGTGAGATGGAGCCTGTGCTCTGAGAGCAGAAATCTATTTTGCACCCCTTGTAAAATTGCTGCCCCCTTTCCCTGTCTGCTTGCTTAATGGGTTTTCTCCTCTACCATCAGAATCAGGCACAGCAGAGAGCAAACTTTGGGATTACTGTGTAATGCACATAGATTACCTGTTTGCTTTTCCCACCAGGCTCAGAAAGTTGATTAATTTTAGATGGACTAAGGCTGATTCAAAACCTGCTGAAAACTATAATAAATCACTAAAATGAAAATATAATTCCACTTACAACAGTGGCAGAATGCCCTTTGACATCTGTGGATGGGCCAAAATTCCACTTCAAATACATAGATGCTGAACCACAGTTAATAAGGAAACAAATTCATTAGCAGTTAAAAAATACATCAAAGCGGGTGAAAACCCACCGTAGAGATTTCGTGAAAATATGAAGCAGATGTCATTTCTTCCTGCATTTTATTTCTACTCTTTACACAGGATATTTTCTCTCTTACTTGGCACAAGAAACAATCCCAGTGCACTTTACGACCTGGAGAGTTAAGTTTGCATATCATCAGCCTGGAAGCACCCGATTTTAGCAAGCCATGGAAAATATTCAATGTAGCTGTTACGTTTCTGCAAGTGTAACGTGTTCTTTGCTGCCAACATGAAACGAGTTTGCAGTATTAAAGATGCACAGTTTGTAAGCAGTCTGGGGTGTGCGTGCATGTGTGTGGGTGAACACCTTTCTCCCATTTGCACTTCCATTTATGCAGCAGATGATGAGTCACATTATATAATTACATAGATATAAAGTTATTTGATGTTTAATTTTGCCTAGACAAATGTTAGTTGCTTCCTAAGCAGTATTTTCTCCCTATCAGTATCTTCCTAATAGCTGTGGATTTTTAATTACTGATAATTAGTATTTACATAGAGCCTTTAGCAAACAATTCCTGAAGTACTTGTAGTAATTACATATGTAAATTGTTATGAAAGAAAAATGTTTGCAGCTTAACGAAAGCAAAGCTGGGGAAGTAGGCAGTAAGCAGAGGTTAAGTTTTAATGTTTAAAACCAAGGCAGAGGTAGAACAAAGTCCTGTGTTTTTCTACATTGTCAGATGAAACAGAACCAAACAATCAGGAATTTTTTTGTAACATTTTTTTCAATAAGGACAGAAGTGAGGACAAGTTCTGTTGATTCTAATTTATTGATGCTGACAGAAACAGTTGAAAAATATTTATGAGATGTCTTTTCTTACATGGACTTAGTGGTCATACAGAAGGGTTGAAGGAAATGTCTTGCTGAGACATTGGACTCTGCGTCATACTGTCAAAGCACAGAGTGATTTATAAAACAAGACACAGATGAAACAGAACTGAAGAATTTCTGCAAATCTCTTGTTAAGATTCCCTGCGCAATGCTGAGCTCCCAAAATCCTTTCTTAGGTTTTGGACAGGACTGAGCATCAGAAATATCCATCACAAACCCAGTTTAGATGGATAAAGGGAGATAACAGACTTACAGCACGTGTATGGAAAGAGATACAACCCTCTTTCTGTACAGACTGCGTAATTCCTGCCTATCGCGTCTAGCTCTTGCTTCAGCCACGTCTCCAAGACAGACCCACAGCAGCATCTGTGACCCCTAAATCTCTGCACGCCTCTTGGAGCTGAGTTCGTTGCTGTTACTGAGCTCGTCTGTGCTCACACAAGAAGGCTATTTTTTTTTTTTAATGCTAGAAAGGAAAATTAGAATTCATTACTCATTACAGAGATAAAAGCTTAAGTTTTTTTCCTTGTGCATGTTTTAGGAACCTGCTGAGCTGATCAGCTCTGCCATCTGATGAGAGCTCTGCAGCGACTTGAGGCATAGATGAATTAAAGGCTTTGTCTGCTGCTTGTTCTTACTCTCTCTTTTTAACATCCTACAAGTCCACCAGGGACAAGCAAATATGAGTCCAGCCCAGGTCTCCCCAGCCACATTTGCCTTGTCAACAACTGCCTGGGAGCAACCCATGTGACCCTCCCTAGATCATATATTCCATTAGTATAAATTATTAAAATGAAATATTTTACAAGTGGCTACAGACCTTTCTAAATTAATCCTTTTATTCCATTATGAGGCAATAAACCTTCACATTTCTGAGAGCTCTTGTCAGCCATGCTGCTTCACTTGGGAATAAATATATTCAAAAGTTGGGAGGCTCTTCTTCTGTCCCACTGCATTCATATTAATCAGGCTCACCAGCATGTGACTCTGCAGATAGTAATCATCAGATGTGTCTTCCTGGAGAAATTCAGTTTGCAACCCCACAGGCAGCACAGATCACGTTAGACTCAGGCCCTGGTCTTATCCAAGGAGGTCTAAGTGCTCTGGCAGTGCATGCTGGACCCGTAGCGTAACTTCACAGCAAATCATTTGCTGTTGCCTGATGGGTGCCTGTTACATCTGTAGTAGGAGCTGCAGACATGCCAAGCTTTCCAAAGCTGCAGACAGGGACAGACTGATTTCTCTCTGGCAAAATCATGGCAGATAGAGACTGAGGACTGAGCTAATTCTGTGCATCTGACATTCCAATGTCACAGGATTATTTTCTTCCATTGTAATACTCTGAGGGCTGGTATTACTTGCTGCTGTAAAGAACCAGGAAAGCAATGAACCAGCTTTATTTAATTTTATACCTATAGGTGAAGTGTTTTTCAGACATTTCATGCAAATATTCTTATTTACTTTTGGTACACAGCATAGCAGCATTTACACAAGCAGGATCTTAGAGCTGAAACCAGAAATATATGGGTTTAAAAAAATTAGTGAGGGAGTTCTAGACTGGGGCTTTTAAAATACAAGTTTTCTGTAAAATCTCATGCTGTGAGCATGTGTGAGCATGTGTGTGCATGCTCAGAACGGACCCTGATAACAGGGCTCAGATTCATCAGGGTTAGAGGACTTCCCTGTCAAGCCTCCAAATCAGTTTTTAAGCACTCTGTCCTGACAGCACAGTGACTAGTTGTTTCTGGAGGAGGGAAGAGCTCAAGATACTTCTATCATCCCATGAGACCTCCATGTTCAAATCCCCTTGCCCATTTCTGTCAGCCTCTCATGATAATGGATCTACAGGTGCCAAGGGAGGAGAGAAAGAGATTGGCTGAGGTTGAATTCTTGCTCCAACCCATGGCTTGGCCTCGCACCTGGACAGGGCACCTGGATCTGTTGACTCCACTTTTGGAAAAGCAGCACTTTCCTCCTAGCAGTTAATTAGCTCCCATAATGCAAATATGTGCTGGAGGCAAAGACTCAAACCCCCTCTGACAGTATATGACAGGAAATGTATAAAGGAGCCATAGGAGCCATCTCAAAAATCAAACACAAAAATGCCATTCTAAAAGAACAGTTTTTAAGTTGCAAAATCAAAGGCTTGCAAATTTAAGTGGAGACATATCTTCCAGTTGTCCATGCAGCTTTAACCTCATGCTCATTGTTAGTCTTTTTTAGATGATAAAGATATTCCATAGGAGTTTTTTATTCAAAAGGAAAAATTGTGGGTGAGAAGAAATCTGACAATTCTTAATGTTTGAGTGCTATCTAAACTAGTTTTCTTTAGCACAGTTCTGGGTAAATGCCACTGTACATAATTATTGCATCTTTTGTAAGCAATGGGAGAATGTCAATGGTAAAAATATAAATATAATGAGCTAATGAACTTTGATGAAGTACTAGCAGGATGAGTCTCTTTTTCTCTGTTAAGTGTAAAAGAAACACAGGAAGACCGATGAGCTTGGCTGGGTGGACTCAACCTTTTATTCCTACTTGTAGGGCCACTCATCTCCCCTTTTCCTGGACTTTGTCTCCTATCATCTCACGGCTATAGTAAGACATCTCTGTGGAATTGGGATTCAGGACACAATTCAAAAGAGCCTCCTGTCTACCTTTCCTCCATCAAAATCCCTAACCAATTTGCTTGGGCATATGATTTCTGAGTATTCTGGCAAAAAAACTTGCCAGCATCCTATAGTTCTGTTACTGTGTGCACCTAGATGTGCCACAACTTGGATGAAATGAAAATTTGGGTGCCTTCCTCCTACTCAGTGGACTGTTAGATGATACAAGCTGATTACTGCAGGCTCACAAGTTGCCGTGAGGCTGTAACCCAAGCCATGACCAAGCCCTATCATTTCACATGGTGGGGTTTTGCTCATGAAAGCACGGATATGAATTGGCTTCGCTTCTTGCTGGCGTCTATCTACCTACTTAAACGTCTGCCTGCAGGCTGTGCTGTTTATTTATTTCCCTTCTACACACCTTCTGAGCGGTGTGTGCTGGGTGGGGAGCAGCAGGAAGAGACCTGGAAGTCTTATTTCCAGACTTGAGATAATAAAGCTATGGAAAAATAATACAAATATAAAAATATCAATTTCTTTCCTTTGTTTGTTTTGGATTTTTTTTCTCAGCCCATGAAGGGCAGTCAGACCACACACAGGTCAGCTCTGCCACCCAAAGCTCTGTCTCCTGTTCTCCCACTCTTTGTCACTACTACCACTACAGATCATAATGTAGTTTTAACTTTCTGCACCAGGGATCAGTGGAGAGCCTTGGGCCAAGATTCCCAAAGCTAACTAATGATAATGAGTGTCTTAATGTGGGGTTTAAAAATGTGGAGAAAATATAAAGAGGAACTTGCCTCAGAAAATGCTGAGTAGAAGAGTTACCCTTAGAAGAAGTGAGGATCACCATGAATACCCCGTCAATGTGCATCATGTCATTCCTGATGTATAAGAAATTATTTTATTGATTTAAACAGAATGGATCTATTGGTCATTTTCACCTTTGTCCCAGCAGTTATTTACTGCAGTTTGTCAGCTGCTAGCAAAATAAAAGCATATGTAAACATGTAATGCTCAGTGACTTCTTGTCAGCCTGTCATCCTAGAATGTCTCTTTGTC
This sequence comes from Antrostomus carolinensis, assembly GCF_000700745.2. NCBI lineage: Eukaryota > Metazoa > Chordata > Aves > Caprimulgiformes > Caprimulgidae > Antrostomus > Antrostomus carolinensis. The sequence goes on from NW_010308727.1 coordinate 5,795, forward strand.
TTACTGCATTTTACCTTTCTGTGGCAGAAGGAGAATGTTCCTGGGCCTGACACCTTAAACAAACAGTACATACAAAGATGGAGGACAAGTTCTCCATTCCTGTGAAGTGTACCTTAGACTCTTGCTGTCCTAATTTTTAGAGACTATGATAAGTTTTTAATGTAGCACTTGATGTCAAAAGAGAGTCCATAAAAAGTCACTTCATTAACAAACACTTAATTCTCTTCCCTTTCAGCAGGTTCCTGCGCTTGGGGCTCTCTCCATCATAAATTTTCGCCATCCAGCCTACTTAGCTTCCAAGCTGTGACAGTATTTCTTTTTCTCCGATTAAAGTATTGATAATCAAATCAGCATTTAGATAATAAAGCCCTTAATGTTCTGAGCAATTTTAGACAGCTGAGGCAAATTTTCCAGCCATGAGCTGTGATTCCTTTCTCTGGAACACAATGCATCTGGGTTTGAACTAAAAAGAGGCCTGTTTTCGGTGTGGGGTGGGAATGTGGGCAGCCAGTTAATTGAAATCTATTCCTATGGAAGGAAAGCAAAGCATTCTTTCCCAAAAAGGATCTCATAAAAAAAAAACCCCAACAAAACAAAACAAATAACAGAACAGGAGGGATAAACTCTGTATGAGAGAGTGTTAGTGGTACATTCAATCATTTTCCATTAATAGTTAGTATCTTGTCATATTTACAGACAAGTGAAACTCGAATACATGTCCACTATTGAAGAGTAATCAACTGAGTAGTGCAGCTCCTTTATACTGAGGCCTATAAATCTTACTATGTGCCATTATTGGTGTAAATGGAACAGATGTATTGATTATTTGCACCTTTGTTCCGACTGGGATATTTACTGCAGTCAGCTGGCTGCTGGCAAAAAAAATGCATGTGATAAATTAAGATTATGGTACCATTCTATCTAGCAAGTGATTCCTTCTGTAGAAAACAGAAATAACCATCATAATTATAAACAGATTACTATGGATGAGTCAAAATCACATTTAACTCTTTTTTACTAGTCTGACAATAAAGAACTTCTTGGAGAAGAATTATTCCCCAATAGGATGATTATTTTTCTTACAAGAGAGACATGGCCAATTAGTGTTTACTAGGATATTTTTCCTCCTTTAAAAACATTACCAAAAAAAAGTTCTGAAATGGTTGAAAACAGAGTTAGGATACAAGGCTTGAGAGAGGCTTAAATAAGATGTATTAAAGTAAATCTACAGCAATCCATTTTACTGGCTGAAATACCAAATATATATACATTATATACGTGGTGTATATATATGTGTGTGTGTGTCATTATGAATGAAAAATGAATGTTATATTTCTTTTCTCATATGTCTATGAGTATCAATTATCAGGATGCTTCTTACTTGATATACTGCATTTACATGACAAATTGAAAGCAGAATGACTGCATAACTGAAGGCTTCCCAACAGCATATGGAAAACTGAATTCGCAGCTTTAGGTTGGAGCAGAGGATCTTGCCTCTTTTGCCAAGGGAGAAATTGGGAAAGTAAAGAGGTGAAGGAGTGATGGAGAACCTCTAATGAGATTTATCTAAGGGTCTTTCTGCTTTTGGGAGTGTTGAGAGAGTGAAGAGAGGAGCTGGTGACTATACCCTCTTGGCTTTTGGAGCAGTGGCTGCACCATACTTAAGGGCAGCCTGGCCCCACAGCTGCTTTGCTGCCTTCAGCACTAAGATAACCCCAGCTCACTTGGCCTCTTCCTACAGCTAGTCCAGGTACAGGAAACCTGTCAGACTTTCATCTGTAGCAACAGCTTCTGGCATTTCTAACTGCTTACACATTTTCATACAGACCCAACATGGAAAACAAATCAACCATTGTATACATTCTTATTTTCACAACTTTCAATCCTGAATTTATCTGAAATGTTCTGAGTGATACCATCAGACATTCCAAGATCAGAAATGAGACTGTTGGCAGAGGAGGTTCCTAATAGTGAAACATAAACTGCTTGTACTTCTGGCCTTGGGAAGATGCATGCATAAGGTGGTCAAGGTCAGAGCAGCTAGTGTTATGTACAAAGAAAGTCTGGATGTATAGCAGAAAAGTGGAAATAAATAAACCTCACCAAACTAATACAACAAAATCAAAATTGTGTTTCTGAATGAAGCCATATACTTGCCAAAGGCTTGTACTTGAGAAGAGAGAGACAGAGGGGACAGATATTCTCCATCCTACCCCAGTGACCTGGTAATTGCTCACACATGGCATTTCTGTCTGTGTGCAAATAACCCGAGCAAACCTGACAGATGTGGGATGGCACCAGGTGACCACCACCAGCACCTATAGCGCTGAAATTAGAGAGAGAAAATGGAAAATGACCTGGGTATATCTAATCTGAACACTGGATCATAACTTTGAAAGAATCTAAAAGGAAGATGTTAATGAAAAATGGGATTATAATGCACCTTAATTTTATCATAAAAAGCAGCTTGCATTGGACTAGCCGATGGCTTTCTCTAGTAAGATAGTGATATTGTAGGAATGCTATAGATCCTGTCTATCCAGAATCAGGGAAGATATCATTTGCACCATCATGTGAGAATTATAAATAAAATGGACATGCTGAGGATTCAGAGTAAACCTCTGGTAAGTAAGGACCCGGCTTCCATGGAGATGGAAACAGATAGGGTTAAAGAGGCAATACTGGGCTGAAGAGAGGTCATTGGCAGAGTTCCTCAAGGATAAGGTCTGGCACTGATTCTATTCATTATTTTAATTGATGAGCTTGGCAGGACTATTCGGAAATTAACTAATATTAAATGCAGTTTACTGATGACAAGGTGTTGGGAAGCACTGTTAATGGAGAGAAGGAGTGGACTGGCACACAGGAACTGGGCTGACCTGAGAGTAACATTCAAGAGTTTGAAATCCAGTTTGTGCATGAGGGAATACTAATTCTACTACATATTAGGAGCTCATAATTTGGAAATTACTCTGAGGAGAAAAAAAAAAGACTGGAGGATATTACCATAATGTGGCAGTAGAGTGGTCAAATCCAGGACCTACTTTATAAAAGGAGATAAAAAAATCTTGGATTGTTTAGCCTGATGACACAAAGAATGGTGGTGACTGCCGTGTACATGCATTTTTGGGCTCAGCTTGAGGAGGGAAAATATCTTTTCAAAGTGATGGACCTTCTTGATATAAGTCATACAGGAATACACTTATTTTGGGATCAGAAGACAGCATCTGACCAACTCAGCAACCAGATTCTGAAACAATTTCCTGATTACAGACAGAGGAAAGAGAAAACCTAAGGTCAAACTTGGCATGGTTTTGAAAGGGAGCACGTGATGATGCATAGGTGGGGACTGGGACTGGGTTCCTGAGGAACTTTTCAGTCTGGTGTGCCTGTCTTTCTGTGCTCTGCCAGGTCTGTGTATAAAAATAGTGTATTACTTTCAGGACTGATCCTTCAGGAATGCTATATTAATGCCACAAATCAAGAAAATGCTTGCCTTGGAAATTATTTTAAACAATGAACTGGGTCTGCTTCCAAGTTTTTCCATAGAAAAGCCACTCTCTTCGAAATATATTACCTATTACAACTGAATAGTACCTCTTCTCCAAACCCCTGCCATTTTCAGATTGCTAATAGAAGCAATGAACACAGGCTTCCTGAGCTAAATCTAGTCCCTCTTTTTTAAGAGAAGAGTATATCATAAGCTAAAGCATCTTTGAAACTCTTCTAACTCCCCTGAAGTCCAGGAAGCTGCCTTAAAATAGGGGAACTCTGTTGCAGCATTTAATCTTTCCCCATGGAACACTGTTAAAATGGAGTCTATGGACTCTACAAGCAATTGAAGAGTTTGGAGATGTTTGTTTGCAGTTGTGTCCACATCAGAAGTCAAATAAAGGGGATTCTTTCCACCACCTCTTTAACTGTAAACTCTCTGAACATTAGCGTCTACTCTGGTTCTTTAGCAGTAACAGGTACAAATATTGCAAATGTCTCTATTTAGACATATGTTGATGGGTTAACTTGGCTCAGGAGAAGGTAAGGTTTTATACACATGCCAGAATATATTTCCTTGGTGTACGGTCCAGGAATAAAAACAGAAAACCAGGCAAAAGTAATAGAAATGTTATCTGTTCCCCACCAGCCAGAAATCCCAATGTGCATGAGCTAACAATGTGAAAAATGTAAACTACATTATCAGTCACATTTAGAAATTATTATGATCCTCTTTCCGTCAACTGTGCAGACAGCCAAGTTCTGACAGCTCTGGCTAGTTAACAGACTGAATCACTCATCGTAATTATACATTACTTACTCAGTAAACAGAAAGATATGTTGTAGGCGAGACTGGTAGCACAGCCTATTAAGGTTGCCTGGCACTTCCTATTGTTAGATCCTGTTTTCAGATGCTCATAACTTTGCCAACGTTTAATCTTTCCTGCAGAAATTTCCCAGGCCAGGAGCTTCACATACAGACAGCATGAAAAGAAAAAAGAAAAAAGTAAAAAGGAGTCTCTGGATGTGAATTTAGAGCAGCACTCACACAGGTGCAGCTTTCCCATTTATACTGGAGCCAGAGCTCTGCAGCGGGCAGGGAGCAGGAGTGGGGTGGGGTTGCAGTGTTGTAGTAGTGTGTGGAGTGGCTGTAAGGAGAGGTGGGGAAGGACTGAAGCATGTCCCATACTATTTGTGCTCTCTAATGCTCTAATTTTTGTGCTATCTAGAAGGACTGTCATTAGTATTTTATGAATATTTTAGTGGTTAAAAATAGCTTTGAGATCCTCAAGTGTAGGAGAATGCAGGGAAGGAGGGAATAAGTGAGGATCGAGGGGAAGGGTTGTCTGGTTTTAGCAGTAGGAGGGTGCCATGGCAGAAGCACGTGCAATACAGACGTGATGGGGAAGAGCTGGGCAGTTGTGCAGCCTCTCCTTCCTGTCAGCACCATGAGGATCTCAGCCTGAATGTGATGACTGAAATTATCAGGAAAGAGTTTGCTACCTTGTTTCAGGAAGCTCTTCCTTTGACTTATCTTGGAAGGACCACAGCTTTCCAGTTTGAACTCTAAGCAAAGCAAACGAGTGAAAACTCACTGGGATCTGCAGGCACTTAAAAGTGTACTCTGTATTTAATGCTTCCTGTTTCCTTTTTCTTGGTTCCTTAGCATTACTCTTCTATGATAATAAATGTTTGAATGATACTATAAATATTGATCTGGAAGGAAGCTGATAAAAATGAAGCATTGTTATGAGTGTGTCACAGGGGTTTCAGAGTGAATGTATTGACTCATGTGCTTCATAGATTCAAATTACTGATATTCATTGGTTAGTTTTCAGGGATTTGTATTCATATCTTTGAAGTATAACAAATCAATTTGATACATAAAAGACTTCTAAGGGAAAAATCACAAGGATACAATGGAACAATACATGTAAGCTCATGTAAAATGCTTTGGATTCAGAGTTGCATTTATGAGAGACAATAGTACATGTCTTCTTGAGACCATTGTGCCTCTGTGATGAAAAGCTGTCTGTTTTAACTTTTTCTGACCAAGTGTACAATGAGATAGCCACTGAAAAGGAAAAAAAAAATATTGGCCAGAAAGCAAATAAAAAAGAGAAGAAAGAGCTTGAAGGAAAAATAAAAAATAATAGAAAAAAATAAATTCCTTGAGCTCTTTGAGAAACATTTATTGGAATTCACACTGAAAATAGGTGAACTCATTCCAAAGGGTTAGTCTCCAGGTGTCCTGATTGATTTTTTGTACCTACAAAGCAAACAGGTATTAATTTGCTATTTCTATTGGCACCAGATTGCAGGCACAGTCCAAAGATGAAAAATCATGGCTGCAAAAGTCAGGACTGTACCCAGCTGAAAAATTGAGCCTTTGTGACATTGCAATAATGAATGTACCTTAATACATCTGTTGCATCTTCTGGTTTAGAAAAGTATAACATATAATAAGTATAATGTCCAATTTGGCCCTGTCCTGTGACTTTCAAAGACCAGGGTTGTGTGTTTAAAGGCACATAGTCCTCATTAAGAAAATTAACTTCTCAGACTTTCTGCTGAATGATCTCTATGTCTCTGGGAATACCTGAGTTGCTATCAGTACGTGTCCTTTGGAGTGGAGTGAGTGGGACTAGTGTGAATGAACTGCTTGATTCTTTTCAATTTTGAGTATTGTGCAGCCATTATCTTGACTTGCAGAGACCTTGTGACTTCTTTGAAGTCAGGTTTTTATCAGTTTCATTGCTGAATAAAAATACTGTTTCGTAATAAGGAAGGGCCTTTGGGACTTAATACTTACAATGCAATTCTGACAAACCACGAGCACAGTGAAAAGCATGGATTTTTATTTGGGGTATATAATGGTTGTGAAATTTGTTTGGTTTTGCCATTTTCCTTTAGCTGTGTGAGAACAATGTCTGGGATGTCCTGCCTAGGCCAGTACACAAACATAGTAAATCTAAGCTGCATGCTAAGAACAGTCTCTGCTCCAGGTTTTAATAAACAAAGCAGATGACAAATAAGAGAAAGGGGTGCAATGTTGATACTACCTAATGAGGATGATGTAGACCAGTGTCATTTGGTGGGTTTTACTGCATTACTGGGTTGTGGTTCCCAGTGTAATGTTATCTGGGCATACGTTTCTCAGGGCATGGTTCTTGTGGTATTTCTGTGCAAAAGAACTGTCCAGGTGTCTGTCATTCCCTTGAGTCCACCTTGATTTATGGTAGATAGCTGTTCACGTACTTAAAGAGCAAAACTGGTGTTACTTACCGAAAAAAAGTCAATGTTTCTCTAAATGGTTGTTGAACCCTCCAGCAGCTATTGCTGTGCTTTAAAGAGCAACCTGGGTAGTTGTCTGTCTGGGCACACACAGGTTATCTCTATTCACTGGACAGTTATCTCACCTCTAATCCCTCTGTCTCTTTTTATTTCCTGCTATGTTTATTATAGGAAGAACAAAGGCTGCCCCAATGGTTCACTTTCTGGTGGGATTAACAAACCCTTTTGGGGTGCTCCTTGTCCCAGTTGAGAGACTGACCCCTTGCTTGGAATCCCATCCCATCCTTTGCTTTGCCCCACTGCCAACAAAGCACTAAAATGTCTTCTAAAGGTACTGCATTATGTATGTTTTCGCAAGTGTATTTTTATATTTTATGATTTTTAATTAAATTTCAACTAAGAGTTAAAACATTTTTCTTCTTTGAATTTTGGAAAGAAGTTTAAAGAGCATCTATTCCCGTTATTTGGAAGATTCAGTCCAAATAGACTTCCATTATTTGGAAGTCTCAGTCCTTCCTTTCAGCATCCCTCTCTTACTCTACTCTCTGAAAAGAGAATTACCAATTTACCAGCTTAGAGGTATATATAACTTAATATGTTGTCAGCATGGGTGTAGCTTTACTTTTATCCACGCATCTCTGTAGCAGGTCAGGGAAAATTAGTTTCCTATAGAAACCTAGAGAGATTCAAATTTATTGGATCATTCATGCAATTGGTTCTTCTCTCATGATAAAGCTGCCACTAAACACATTAATGACATTCATTGAGGGTAAAGCTAAAGAATCTATGAGGTGTGGCGTGTGTTGATGGATGTCTCAGAAATCTTCTACGCTCACATTTGAAAGCATGTTTTTTCAACCACAAAAATATGTATATTTCACACAGCTTGTTTCATAGTAACTAAACCAGTAGTTTTTATTTATACTATTTCAAACAACAGAAAAAAAAAAAAACAGCAAAAAGGAGAAAAGTTTATGGATATGGTTTATGAAAGAAGTAATCAGAATAAATTGGCAACATTATGAAAACATCATTACTTGGAATTCTTAAAACTACATTAGTTAAAACCATAAAAACTATTCCTGTTGGAAATGATTCTGCCCTAGTGGAGAGATGAACTAGTTGACCTAAGAGGTTGTTTTGATCTCTGCCTTCCATAGATTTATAAAAATAGCATGTCAACTCATTTATGTTTTCTTTTCCTGAGTGTATCTGCTTTCCTTCAGCTACAGGAAGCCTAAATCAGCTGGTTTTCCTAACAGTTTAATTAACTATCATGGAACTTGGAGACAAACCAATGCTAGCTGATATGAAGAGTAGAAACTGTGGCAAGAAAAAGAGGAAGATTAGCTATTTAAATGACAATAGAGAACGACAAAGAGGGATGCTGACAGGACTATGACTTGATTAAGATGGAGCTTTTCATTAATTTTCGTAGAGCAACTCTAATTGTTACAAAAACTATATTCAGCAGTTTTCAATCATTTTAATTCCATTTCAAGTGAGTTTAATTTAATTTACTCAATGGGTAATTTTTGGCCTTGAACAAGTTAATGAGTAGTCCGGTTTTTCCAAAGGGAAAAGGGACTCTAGCCCCTGAGACGTGGACTGACATTCATTTGGATGTCTCAAAGCCACTGCACATATGTCCCATGTATAATTTCATACTTTTCTATATGTTTACTTCTAAAAAATTCTGTCTGCCTCTTTGTTTAGCTCAAGATTATTGGAAAACATTATACTATCAATTTTGTGTTCTAGCTTCCTATTTGTGTCAACATTTCCCCAGCTAAGCATTGCAGAAATAACAGGAACTACCAAATTCTCTGCAATGCTTAAGTAAATCTGTCAGACAATGTCACATTCTTAAATTGTTTCTTAAACTGCCAGTATGAGCCTTGTTAGTTAAACTTGAACCGCTAAGTTAAATTTGTAGATATTCAGACCTCTATTTGTAAGTGTTCAGAGTTAATCTGAGAGTAATAAAACTTTGTGGAAAAGTCTCTCTAAGAGATAATGGTAATTTGCTTTAGGGTTGAAGACTCCTGAGACTGGTGTCTAATCTGAACCTTGTTTCAACAAACAGAAAGTAGTAGACAAGTTCCATAGATTGCCCTAAGCCTTTGAATTGCTACATAGGAAGAAGTGTGCTTTCTTACTGCACTATCCCTCCAAAATTAAACGCATTTCTAGAAAAAGAAAATTATTTACACTTTTCAGAAAGCCAATGCTTGGGCTGACAAATAATGCATGTTATTTTCCTGACTTCTCTTGCTAACCTGCCCTATCTGGTTATTTGCCTCTGTATAAAAAATAGCTACAGGAAAAGGAGGAGAAACCCTTTCCCCATCCCAGCAGTGGAAGACTTCTGATTTTTTTAAATTTTTTTTTTATGTTATGCAGAATGCCTCAGTAGGGTTATTCTAGAAACTGGGCTTTACTTCTCTAATGCTTCCTGTGAATAAGGCAGTGGAACTACAGAAACAATGTGTTTTGCCATTGTAATTTCAGTGTATATGAATCATCTAATTTTTACTTGCAGTGAAGAAACTGTCTACAGTTTCATATTAGAAGTTAATGTGAATGTTGGGTAGAGAATAGACTCCTAGGCAAATATATTCTCACTATATTTAGAAGACAATTCCATAAGAGAATTAAAATATCTGTAACTTTTCAATATAGCGTTTTGCAAGTATTATTTTACAGAGTATTGACCTAAAAATTGGTTGCCACAAATGTCTGATAATAAGAGTTTGAACTGTTTGTTCTGATAGGTCACGTAATTTGTATTGTATTGATTCCTTATATGGATTGGAGGAGCACATGCAAGGAAAATAATTTTAATAAGCAAAGACTCTGAATCTTTAAGGAAGGATAGGAAGTAAAGCAGGGCTTGGGGATGGTAGCTCACTTATCTTTTCCTTTTTTGGTTTGTATAAGAGGAAATGAAAATCAAGTGAGGTAAAGACTTATTGACTGACTAGCATTTATGAAAATAATTCCCTTATATTCCCTTATATAATATATATATGTATAAAATATTTCCTTATATGCCTTGAACATAGCAAGTAATGATACATGCATGTGCAACTATAATTTTGCTATGTATGGGCTTGTCTTTGTCTGGGCTTTACTGAAGGATCCTGGGAACTATATTATGAAGAGATGCTAATTGTCATGGTTCCTCTCACCAGAAGTACACTGAGATGATTATTGCATTTGGTGGGCTGCAGTTTTCTTTCATTGCTGTGGACGCAAATTGCTTGCCTGTCTGCTGACTTCTCTGTGGGGCAGTTGAGTGAGCCTCTCGTTTGGCTCATTTCCTCACTTCATTCAGGACAAGACTGACTTTACAGTATATGTAGTGCTTTTACAGGACCAGACACACAGTCACAGGCAATAGGAAATTAGAGTGAATTTTGGCTAGGTCTACATTATGAGAGGAGGAGCAAGCTGGGCGTAAGCACGGTGAACTCCAAGAACCGATCACTTTCAGCCCACATGTGGTTTGGAGTTCAAAGCATCTATGGGAGCTGAGGAGACATTTACAGTGGGCTGGGATCTCTCACTTCCAAGCCTTCCCAAACCCTACCTGCCCAGGAAGAGGATGTGAGGTATTGCCCATGCTAAGAACATTCGTGCCCCATAGGTGCAGGAGCTGAGGCAGTTGTTTGCAAAGCTGTGGGGTTTACAGCACTGAAAGAAGTGTCCCTGGCACTTGCATCTGCTGGGTAATATTTCTCATTTGCCACGTTGACTCTCTTTGCGAAGATGCCTGTGTGAACAGAGCTTTAACAATGACGTGTCTACAGAAAGCAACCAAGACAAAGAAAATACCTATGAAAACTCAAGTAAATCCCCAGGCAAACAGTATGGGCTTGTTTCAGAGGTAATTTCCAGGTGCTTCTTTTCTTTCCTTGGAAATTTTGAAACGGTCATTTCGGTCAGGCAAAGAGTGAAGAAAATAAACAGGTAACACACTACAGTTCTTGCCTGGGAAGAGAATGCGCTGCCAGTTTTTGGTTGCTTTTTTCCTCACCCTCTTAAAGCTGCAAATTACACCTCATTTTACAGTCTCTGCTGTGATGTGGAAGAGATATCAGACATTGTTGCTCAGAAAAGGCTGGGGTTAAAGTGGCCTCTGCCTGCACCTCTTTGCCTCCAGCATTTTAAGGCATCTTGGGGAAAAGCATAGTGAGTATTATTTAGTCTCATTTTCTCAAGGCCACTTAAACAGTGTTTTGAAGGGGAGGATGGACTTAATAACACCCAGAATCCTATTTTAAGATGTCCATTAGTGCCTTGGAATTTGTGGAGTGAGCAATGCCTGGATTCCCTGACAGCCCGAGCTGTCTGAGGCATGGCTCATCTCCCACCTTGCCTGCTTGTGAGCACCCCAAATAATCTGCTGAGCTCAGGGATCACAGCAGGTGGACTGCAATGCAGCAGCAGGAACAGGGTTCCCAAATGACTGTGGTCAGATTAAGATACTTTTTAGAAATTACAGCAAATGGAGGCTCTCAGCCACCGGCAATTTACATGGTGCTGATGGGAAACGAAGGGAACACCTAGGTGTATGTGACACTGACACATGACCAGCTACTTCTTTGTAATATTTTCTGCTGTGCTGAAATTGCTTTCTTCTGGAAAGCTACTTGAATGAATTGATTTACTTGTATGGAACAGAGCATAATTGCTTACAGCACATAATGTGCACTCAGATAGATAAAACAAGTGATATAACCCAATGGGTGCCTTAATGTGATGTCCAAGTCATGCATTTGGACACTCAAATTGGCACTTAGGTGCATAAAATTGACATTTACATGTCTAAGTGGCAATTTGGAGCATCCAGATTTGGGATTAAGTTTCTCATGTTTGAAAACTGAAACCCTGTCTCTTTATTCTACACATTGTTATCTGCTGGGTACAGATTTTCAATGAGGGCAAGCAGAGTACTGGGGGATTAAATGAATGAACACATGCAAAGTTGTGCAATTACAACAAATGATGCAATTTTGTTTGTGGTCTTGACTAGCTGGATGAAGAGAGTACCCACTTGCTTGTTTTAATGCAAATATTTTAGGCACCTCAAATATAAGCTAAATATAGCTGACTGGGGAATGTTGCGACTACAGTAGAAGTAGAAAAATGGTGCTTGTGTGGGTGTGCCTTCCTAGACTGCCTATATTTAGCAAGCTGAAATGCTGCTTCGTTGTTCAAGTAAAAACAGTAGTGATACAGCCCTGTTCACAGCACTGAAAAATGTGTTTCTGAGGAAGCAAAGGACATCTTTTCATTATAGGACTGACAGATATAATCAGAATTGTTAAGCCCCCTTATTGTACCCAAACAGTAAATTCTCGGTTTTATGGCTGTTGTGTGAAGATCAGGCTCCACATCCCAATATGACTCCCCACCCACCAGTGTCATCAGTATCAGGCCAGGGGGTTATTTACACTGCTTGCAGGTAAGCAGGAGAAAGTATGATTAAGATTAGGAATATGTTTGATAAGCATGAGAAACCAAGTGATAGAGCGGCAGGCAGAGGCTCACCCATGGATTAATGCCCTTAAATTAAATGATAAAATATGCCTGGAATAAAAAGATATCTCACTGGGAACTTCTCCAAGCTCAAGCCCATATGTTACTGGCTAATCATTTCACACCTTCCTCTGCCAGAGTAATTAGACAAAAGTGAAGCAGTGCTCTGCTTATTTTTCTTGCTACTGTTTCATAATACTAGCTAAGAAATGACGAGTTATTTTAAGATCACCCCAAATATAGGGACCCATTGGGAGTAGCTCTTTGGTACTCTGGCAATTGGTTTTACTCGCCAGTTACAAACAACAGAATAATTTTTGTTAAGGTTGTTTTGTTTGTTCTTTAAAAGGAAAAAAAATACAAATATATACCTGTAACTGAATTTAGATCCTGTTGCAAAAGAAAGAATTGATTTTTTGCTGTGTTACACGGACTCTAATTCAGCATAATTTTACTGAATCTACACCAGTGTAAAATTAGAGCAGAGAATCATGTCCAAAATGCTTATTGGCAATTGAATAGAAAAATGTCATCTATACTCTTGGCATAAGCAGTGCTACTAGCCAGTACGTTCTTACTTGCATTAAATACAGGCATGGATCTAACCAGCACCTATACTTCTATTGCTACCCTGGGCTTCTCACCAAACAGGTGAAGCCTGTAGACTGAAGTGCACAAAACGATCATGGACTGGTCCCTTAGAGAAACTGGATAAGACTTAAATTTTCACTCTCAAGCAGACAGATCCTTTTCACTTCTTTTTTAAGATGAAAGAAAACTGTTCCTCTGTTGTCTCAGAAGAAAATCTTTGAGAAGTTTGGAAAGGGTGCAAAGGATTTATTGTTTTTATCCAAAAACACCTACGGTGGAAGCCTAAGATGGTCTCAGATATCTCTGAGATATCTGATATTGGCACATCTAAGTCCAAGACAGCCATGAACAGTTCAGGTTGGCCCCTGGACTGCAACTCATTAGGCGGTTGATGGTGAGAAGGAGGGGTTGCATTCATCTCACAGTGACCTCTCCCAAACTGAGGTCCAACACCCACCTCCCCACTCCTTGTGTTAGTCCTGAAATGCTGGGGTTAAATAGGCAGCCTCCCTCCTCTATCACTGTCTTGAGTGTAGACATCACGTAAACCCAGAGTCTGCCTTAGATGCCCTTTTGTGAATAACTGAGAAACTTATATGCCTTCATTTTCTTCTTTCTCTTGTGTGCATTTAATACCAGCTTCCTTCACCAAACAGCAACATCCAAATAGATATATGACAGGTAGTTGAGACACACAGTGAACCAAAAAGCAAAACACTCAACAGAATTGCTCTGAAGAAGGCCAGACACTTCCCTCTTCAGTATGGAAAGGGAGGCTGACATATCTTGGACCATATAACAACTCCTTGAAGACAGAATTAAAAGTTAAATAAGGGGTAGACTCCATAGATGGCAATGGCATGCTTGGTTTTATTGTGGATAAAGTTGACACTTTGGGCTGAACACGTAAATGCAAAAAGCAATTAGCACAGCTGCACCCTCAAGGGAGTATAAGCATAGAAAATAAGGAAAAAAAAATGAATTGTGACTGAGACATAATGGGGAAGCTTTGGAGCAGGAGATTTGGCAGCCAAGAGCTGACATAGTTCTGTTGTGAGGTTGCATGAGGAAGGATTATGGCGTCTGCACATATGAGCCCATCAAACCATTTGTATTTTAATCACATACGGGATGAAAAAAAAAAAAAAGGTGTAAAATTAGCAATGTGTTGCATGCTTAATTTGTATTGTCTAGAAATCTTAAAAGAAAAAAGGGGCAACCCGCCTGGAAAATATTGACCATCTGATTTCTAAAGCTGGAATGTCTGGATTCACAAAAGCTCATAGCTTATGCCTGTGTTTAAACTCTTATTCTAGTTACAGTAAAGTTAGTGCATTAGTGCATTGTCTTACATTGCAAGCAAGAGGAATTGAATCCTGGAAAGAGTCCGCTAGAAAGTTGAAACTGAGTATCTGTTCATTAACATACAGGAATAATAACAGTAAAGAAAAACTGTAATTTACTGGGGAAAAAAAAAAATAAAAAAAGATCAACAATTGCAAAACAAAACATTATTTGATTATCTCATTTGCAAACAATAAATGTCAACAGCATCCTAGACCCTTGTCAAAGGCTCCTTAGAGAATGCAAATGTAGCCTTTATCTTCCCCTGCCCTTTATTAAAACAACTGTATAGACTTTGCTGATAAACAAGACAATTAAATGTAAATGATGTCATCTCCTGGCATTCATTCACTTTAATGAGTCTAGCCAATCACCCAGTGTAAATAGTAATAGCTGGAAAGCAGTAATATTCAAAATCATATTAGCAGCCAACAAAGAGAAAACGGTGACCTTTGTTTTTAACTAATGGTGCAGCTTCAGCGTTCTGTGCATGGCAATCCAGCCAACTGCCCTTGTAATTTTTAAAAGTTCTGATTAAATTTAAACATGAGTGTTTATTGTACAAGCCCTAATGAGGTGACTGTTTGTGGTGGTACGTTATGGGTTTAGAGGTGAAAAAGTAGCTTGCTCAGAAAGAAGCAACCCAGAACACAAATCTGTTTCACACTAAATAGTTCCCCTCATCTCTGTTCCTTTTCCCTGTGATGGACTTGCTCTCTCACAACTGCCTTAAAAGGATATGTTCAATCTTGGACCATTTTCTGCTGAATAGTTAGTAACAGTGGAATTCAATACCTCTCTTCAAGCTGCCTCTCCCCTCCCAGGCATTGTTATCTCCTCAGCACATTTTCCCAGTGCATTTCCAGACTTCTTCTTTTTTTTCTTTTTTTTCTTTTTTTTTTTTTTTTAATATGGAAATAAGATACTGACTTCTCACCTTGCTCTTCCTGAAAATTACTTTACTCCATCCTGTTCTGAGTGTTTTTGGTATTTGGTAGGGGATGCATACGTTCTTGTGAGACTCAATAAAGAATGTGTAAGAGTTTAACAGAAATCAGATAAACTCAGTGTTTCCATCTTTGCCCTACACCTACAAAATAAAAATCAAAGACCCTTAACAAATGCATCACTGAGAGAAATTAAATGTTGCTTTTTGTGATTTTTCTCTGCATGTTTTGTCTATGTTACTCTGTTTGTCCTGCCTCTAGATGTGCAGATCATCTTCAAAGAGCAAATAACCACTGGGTCTAGGTGGAGATGTGCCATATAAAAACGTTCACAGCTTTTAAGAAAACAGTCCCTGTGTCAAGGACACGGAAAAGAAATTTCCCTTTGAAGTACTTGCATGTAACCTTGCAGAGGATATTGCAACAGGAAGGGAAGAATCATTTACTGAACGCTTATTTGAAATGGATGGTCATCATCAGGGATAAAAACACAGCAGATAAAGACAACAAAGTTACACTGACTGATTGAGCTGAGGGCTGGGATCTCTGCTTTCAGTCTGACTGACTTCAGAATTTGAAGTTAAAAGCTCTTGCTTTGTCTTTTTGGCCGTTTAATAGTTTCAATTACTTCTGTATGGCGCTGCCAAACTTCCACACAGTGGTGGTACTGAAAATAATGTGGAAGTTTGATAGCAATTTATTCTCACACACGTGCACACCAAGCATATGTCACATGTTAGCTGATAATCCATAACATTCGAGTGATTTTGCTTAGGACTGCAAATAGGTGAAGAATGGGTCAGTGGTGTTTAGGGTGATGTACATTCAGTTCTCTGCAGTGACACAGACTTTCAGTGTGTTCTTAGACATGTTGATTTGCCATTCTTGGACTTCGTCCTAGTTTATGGTGTGATGATAGCTGCATTCATGTCTGGTCAGCACTTATGTAAGGGACTGGTAGGTATAAGGCAGCTTCTATGATTGTTTCCTTGCTTGCAGGAAAGAGGGGACCTATAAAAGAGAGTAGGGATTGAGAGGAGCTTGTGGTGCTGTGGTTTCTTCAGTTCTAGTGAAGTGTCAAGACTTAGGAGAAATTTAGTCCGCCAGAATTAGTCCCCTGGTCACATGAGTGTCAAGGTGAGGATGGAGATACCAGGCTCTGAGAGGCGGACTAACAGTTAGGAAAAACTTTACCTCAGTCAGAGATTTTGATTTCTTTTTCTGTCTTTTATTTTTTATTTTTTTCCCTTCCTGACATGTGTGCTGTGTAGATACAGAAAAAGCATGTAATTTATTGCATGCATGACAGTTGATTATCCAATTCAAAATCCCTTGCAATTGCTATTGGACTGTGCTCAGCCTCTCTGCAGTAGGTGCTTTACTAAGTTATCTATGTCCAGGAGAGAGAAAGGGGAGCAATTCATATCACCATTGCCCAGGGCTGCTAGAGCTTCACGCCTCTTACCGTAGTGGGGCTACCTAATTTAAGTATATAGCCTACATACATTATATACAAATATGCATATACATGTATAAATATAGATGCACACAAGTAAATAAAATCCTGAAGTGTATATATATAGTTAGCCACACATATATCTATAAACTTCTGAGACTTGTGTACCACATCTTTTCTACCATTGACACTTGTCATCAATGAAACCATAACGTTATCACAAACTCCAACCTTATGCCAGGTGTGTTATAATGCTGAGCCTTGATTCACAAGCAGATTCACACCTGTGAGTCAGATGTGCCCGAGTCCTCCATTAGCATTGCTGACTGTGAAATGAGGATCAGGCCTGAATCTTTCTAAAGGTAAATAGTGGGTAAACGTGAAGCCTGGAACTGTCATTTAAGTCTTTTCATCTCTAGAATAACCAACTCTTCCAGAAACAGTACACCGGCTAAAGTTTGCAATCACTCCTTGCAGTCTTTGATCTGTTTCGCTATTTTACAGTAAGTAAATTTTCTTCTCAGTGGGTGAACTGCATGACAAACCATAGGCAAACTTCTGAGAAACTGCAAACACTTACACTTTACTGCAAATGTAACCATAACAATTCAAAGTACTAATTTTCTACCTCATATAATATGTGTAAGTATGCCTTAGCAACACTCACGGGAAACATAATTTAACACTGCCTCTATCTTCCTTACCTCAAGATGGGAAATTTCTGTCACATACTTAACAGAAGGCTGGCTGAGCTTCCCATGTGCTTATCTGCATGGGTTTTTCAGGAACATCTTGAGGGGGTGTTTGTTTTTCTTTAACCCTTCACTAGCTGTGTGGCATTTCCACTCAGCTAATGAAAAGATGATATCTTGGCTCTGAATCTCTCCCTGGGTTAAAAAGAAAGAGAGAAATGAGAAAATATGAGCTGGGAACCTCACAGGAGACCTTAAAATTAGGTCTTTATCAGTAGCAGACAAATAGATGTCTACTGCGCAGTTTATCCCATGTCAGGGACCACTCAGCACACCACGAAGAATCAGCAGCTGGGTGGCAGCTTCCACGTTCTAACCAGCATTTGCATTACTCACGTTTGTATTGTTCATAATGCCAGGTTCACACACATAGCAATATAAAGACTCTAAGAAGCTTTTGTTTTTAAAATAGGAGAAATATGAAGCATGAGAAAAAGGAATTAATTGTATTGTGATTTGTAACTGTCTATGTAAAACACAGAGATTAAGGACTAGTGCCATTTAGGATTAACAGTGATATTTACCATTAAAATCACTAGCAGATCTTGAACAATTTATTTTATGAGTTAATTTGGATTCAAAAGAATGAACAAAACTCAGTGGTCTAAATTTTTTTCCACTCAGACAGTGAAGTCTGCATCATAACACACCAAATTTTCATCTGGCTGATGTGCTATTCACACAGACTACAGTGCTCAGAAAAGGCAAAGTCTGTGGGAACAGACATTGTCTTTTTTAAACTCAAGTAAGAAACATTTTAAGATAAGTTCCAGAAAAGCAGGCAAGCTGGGAATCACCAAGTCAAAGGTCCGCCCAGTCTAAAAAACACCTATCTCTAACAATGAACTGTAGCACATACTTAGAAAGGTACACAAGAATGAGGCAAGTATGCAGTGGCATGTTCCTGGTCCAGTCTCGTAGTTCACAAATATAATCAGATTGGAGGTGGTATCTCTTTGCTCAGTACCTCCTAACTGATTTAATTCTATGAACTTGACTTCCTGCATTTTAAATCCATAGAAACTTTTGTCAGCTACAACACCCTGTGTCAGTGAGTGTCATGGTCTATTCCACAGCTGACAAAGGACCTCTATCTGTCTGTACTGAGCCTGTCCATGTGGTAATGTCTTTTTTTTTTTTTTTTTTCCCTACTCACCTTCTTATTTATCATGAGATTCCAGGTATCCTTACTAACCTGTAGAAAATGTCTGAAATTCAATGTTTCTCCAGGATTTAAATGTCTATAGTTAAGCATGAATTCAGTACCTATGTAGAGCTGGGATGTATAACACAATCATAGAATAATAGAATGTTTCATAGAATGAGAGCCTCTTCCTACAACTAGTCCAGGTGCAGGAAACCTGTCAGACTTTCACCTGTAGCAACAGCTTCTGGCATTTCTAACTGCTTACACATTTTCATACAGACCCAACATGGAAAACAAATCAACCATGCTATACATTCTTATTTTCACAACTCTCAGTCCTGAATTTACCTAAAACTTTTTGAGTGATACCATCAGACATTCCAAGATCAGAAATGAGACTGTTGGCAGAGGAGGTTCCTAATAGCGAAATATAAACTGCTTGTACTTCTGGCCTTGGGAAGATGCATGCATAAGGTGGTCAAGGTCAGAGCAGCTAGTGTTATGTACAAAGAAAGTCTGGATGTATAGCAGAAAAGTGGAAATAAATAAACCTCACCAAACTAATACAACAAAATCAAAATTGTGTTTCTGAATGAAGCCATATACTTGCCAAAGGCTTGCACTGGAGAATCAAAGAATCATAGAATGTTGTGAGTTGGAAGGGACCCACAAGGATCAAGTCCAACTTCTGTCCCTACATAGGACAATCCCAAGATTCAGACCATGTGTCTGAGGGCCTTGTCCAAATGCTTCTTAAATACTGTCAGGCTTAGTGCCATGACCACCTCCCTGAGGAGTCTCCTCCAGTGCTCCACCACATCTGGGTGAAGAACCTTTTCCTAATGTCCAACCTAAACTTGCCCTGGCACATCTTTCTGCCATTTCCTCTGGTCCTATCATTGGTCGCCAGAGAGAAGAGATCAGCACCTGCCCCTCCTCTTCCCCTTGTGAGGAAGTTACAGACCGCCATGAGATCTCCTCTCAGTGTCCTCTTCTCCAGGCTGAACAAACCAAGCGACTTCAGTCTCTCCTCATATGTCTTCCCCTCTAAACCCTTCACCAAGTTAGTGGCCCTCCTCAGAACACTCTCTAGCAGCCTTATATCCTTGTCATCCCGTGGCACCCAAAACTGCACCCAGTACTCAAGGTGAACCTGCACCATTGCAGAGCAGAGAGGGATGATCACCTCCTTCAACTGTCTTGCAATCCAGTGCTTGATGCACTCCAGGACAAGTTGGCCCTCTTGGCATCCAGGGCACACTGTTGGCTCATGTTCAAAGTGCCATCTACCAGAACCCCCAGGTTGCTCTCTGCAGGGCTGCTCTCCAGCCTCTTGTTCCTCAGTCTTTATATGTGTACAGGGTTGCTGTGTTCCTTCCTCATTTAGGTGCCAAGTTGGTTGTTTTGGGTAGATGGCTGACTCTTCTTTTAAGCACTGTCAGAGAAAGAGGAGGTGATATTTAACTCCTATGTTAAAGCCTGCTGCTATGGGAATTGCCAGAAAGTGGGACACTCACATTTTTTATCTTCTTTGGCTGTATGGGATCTTTGTCTTTTTTAGATATTTTTTGGATTCAAATTCACTTTTTCTGTCCTCATGAGGTGCCCAAAACACCACACTCAAGGTAGCTGTGACAAAGATTAAGACTTTCCCCTTATTAATAAAGCTGGGAAGGAGAGGAGGCAGGGGAGCAGCGTTGTCCTCCATTCTGCTGACAGTGACATACTGCAAATTAAGGAGTAAGAGAGGAAGCCAGAGGGAACAAAGTGAGCTTGCAGCACACAGCGGGGAGGTTGGACCTGGTCTCTGCTCCAGTGATGTGCATGTATTTCCCCCAAAAAAGGTCTTTGGAGCAGGTGCCAGGGAGGTTGAGGGTGAATAACTCTCTGCACGGGGTGGGGTCTCGACTGGAATTCTAATACTGTCCTTTTTGGCAGCTAAATCCTACTTAAGTTTTGCTAAGAGCACAGAAACTCATCATGGCCTGAATCTTGGGGTGTGTCACTTGCCAGGGAAACCCTAGCTCAGCCAGTCATGTCCTGGTGACTCAGGGGTGGCAGGATACAACCGCGGGTGAGCAACTTTTGTGGGTCTGAGTGCTCGTGCCAAACCAGCCAGCCACCAGCTTTCCACAGCAGAGGAGACTTCGTCTTTGTGATCAGAGCTGGCAGTCAAGATGTAAAAATTCCTTACTCTAATCCCTTAGCATGTGAACTTCTGGACTAATATTGCAAACTTTGAAAGAAGAAGGGCTTCAGAATACATTAACTAATATATGAAGTTTTGACCCTCATTAATTACTCTTGTAATCCCCATAATGTTCATCAATGAGTTCATTCCAGCATTCATTTTTCCTGGATAAACTTGGCTGGCAAAACGGCATTTTATTTGGGCATAAAAATATCTGTAATATGAACCGTTTCTCAGATACAGATTTGGGCAGAAACCCAGTTTCCCCTTCCAAAAACATTTAAGATTAAAAAAAGAGATCCAAACTCAAACCAAGACAAAGTAGAAATCTTGCAAATGTGCTTAACCTGACATCGTGTCCCCAAACACAGATGTGACTCATTGAAACATTTCACATGAATGGTTTTGAGATGTTTCACCCGATTTTCTAACTAATCTTTTTGACAGATTTTTTTTTTCTTAAAAATGAATGTGTGTTTGAAAATGCAACCATTTAAAGCAAGAATTTTAAAGAAAAAAGGACTCTTTGTTTTCCAAATTCCTAATAGACAACTCCACTCCCTCCATCCTCATCCCCCACGATTCTCTCTGCTCCAGTAATTAGAAACAGAAATTTCATTGCGAAGCCCCAGTTTAAAAACATTATCTGTCCTAAGTAGTTGCACTGGATGACATTTTTGCTGTGACTAGTGCTGCCCTCAAGGAAATGTACTCGCTCAGACATACAGCTCAAGCCAAGAACATTTTTGACACCCACAGGGAGTCTGCCAAGTGACTGTGAGCATCATGCATCAGAGTGTCATTCCAGCTGTAGGAAAACCTAAACCACATGAGCGACTTGAACCACAGTTTCCTCCTAAGAAAAAAAGAAATTCACATATGTATCACAGCATTTAATTTTTAACTGAACTGCTTACATGATGGCAAAATCCAGGAGGTTGAAGAGAGGAGCTTATTCACTACTGAGCAATGTTAAGCAAATATTCACCACGGCATTGGATGCTTGATAAAGCTTTAAACCTCCCGTGCTTTAGTGAACCTGAAGAACCTCTCATTTGAATGAGACACAACTCAGGCATTAGTCAGACAGGAGATGAGATGCAGTCCTATAAAATAACTACATTAGTATGAAAAATGAGACATAAAGCAAACTGTCCCCATATGTTGCTATCCATATCTCAGAAAGATTTTTCTTGAAGTCTTACTGTAACGATCATCGAGGGAGTTTACATGCCCTAGCCTGGAACTCATATTAATCTAGAGAGGAGGAAAGGGGGACAAACTCAGACAAAGAGATATCCAGGAAACAGGGACAGATGGGAGATATTTGAAACAAAAAAATATTGGCAGGGGAGACAGCAGATGCTTTCCACTGAACTGCATTTGGTTACTGAGGATGGTGTTCTCCTCAGAAACACAAGGAAAACTGCTTGAGGTCCTGTGCTGCTTACGTGCAACACCGTTGTCTATCCTGCTGCATTACTGATTACTTCCAACAGCTTTTTAATGTAGTTTGGGGGATACAGTATATGTATCATTTCTTTATTACAGTCTTTCAATCATCATCATGATACAAAGAAAAACCATTGTTTGGAGCAGATGAGCTCTTTTATTTCCTAATATGTTCTTGGTTGACACTAATTTGCCAAAGCAAAATTTAGCATCCATCTTCAAAATACCGCTCACTAATGCCATTCCAAAGACCAATGGGTATGCAAGAAACAGCATCAAACAACTCATAATAAAGCAGTTTTATTACAGATGTTCATTATGCACATGATTCTCTGTCGCAGCCTGTGTGTTTTGGAAAAATGTTTGACATTCATTTGGAAAAGCAGTAATTAAAATTAGTTATTTCTCATAAAATTCAGTAAGATCAGAACCACAGACACGTCACAGTACTCAATTCCCAGGAATGATTCCCCTCTCCCTGTCCTTCAAAGCATGTTTATTAATTTTGTTGTAGACTTGGGTATCATATCCAAAGCTACTCTGTATTCCAAAAGACATCATGCTGGTGAGTAGCAAATATTTGGACTTTGGAGATCGATGCTGTTCTCATTAATACCTCTGAACACGCTCCTGATTGCCATTTTCCCTAAGAGCCCATTGGAGACATGTAATGAATGCATTGCTTGCTGGATTAATTGTCCTTTGAGCTCATGGCCTGTCTTTTGTACCCTAATTTCCTTACAGTGCTCTGGAAAGTGTTTGTCATGTGCTGTGGCTCTCCCCGGTAACTGGGTGTATAAGTAGCTTCTGATGACATGAACTGACTTGCACTCAGAGCCTCACCACATGAACAAAATTGAATCCATTATGTGATGACTTCATTTTACATTTTTTACAATTGTTACAATTTTTAGATTTATATTTTAATGTACATGTTCAGCTGAGTGACTAGGTGAAAGTCTGCTTCCTGGAGTGCAAAAGTACCAAACTCTCTCCTGGAAGACTGCATCGTCTGTCTAAAACAGAGAAGATTGTGGTCTAACTGCTGTCAGCATCTCCGTGCTCAGGTCACTACTTGTAGCACTTATCAACAGAAGATAATAGGATTTTTATGAGATGATGAAAGTTTTTTTCATCATTTGATCCTTTCTCACCCCAAATGACAGAATGTTTCATTGTGCTAAGGGAAAATAAAAATTGTTAGTTACATTTTTTCCAAGTCTTTTTCTTTAATTTTATTTTTTGCCATAACTTCAGATTGAATGTTATTTAACTAAACTGGTTGTTGTTTTTTTTCCCTCTATCCCTCATGTGAATATGGTACATTTTTGCTGTGAACTCTTCTCTAGTAGTATGTCTGGCAGTTTAATGTGTGTGGTCCTTTGTTCTCCATTTGCTCATATTGGATGAACAAGCATTCAATATTCAGACAAAGCAAGCAGAGTATTAATCATCTCCTGTGGCATGTGGACCCTGACAGGCTTTTAGGTACGCTGAGTAAAGGAGAAATTTGTCAGAACAAAAGCATCTGAGCAAACACTGCTGAAATTGGGCAAAATTTAGGTCTTAAATTTCAACATTTCCTCTTCTTGGATCCAACTTTGAAGGAGTTTGCGAGAAAAAGTTGGAATTCCCATCTCTTAGTGAGAGTGGAGTGTCAGGAATAAGTTTCCTTCCTTCACAGAGCACAAGGGACTACAGAAGGAAGCAGTGAGGAGATGGTATCAATCAGAGTTGAAGGTAACCACAAAATAGCTGTGGAACGAGTTCCCGACATTGCCTGTGAGTTTTACATGCAGATGTAGCATTCATCAGTTCCCAATGACATCAGTCTGTGTTGCAATATCAGGACATGAAGCATGATTGATTAATCTGTAGCTCTGACTCCATTTCCTGACCTAATAATTCCCTGCTCTCCAATGCAGAATATGAAGGCTCAAACAAAAGAAAAAAAGGGAAAATGAGATCCCCCTTACTTCAGCCTTCTGAATAGGAAGATAAATGAGCTCCCTATTGAATAAGGCAGAGGTTTGCTGAAAAGTGCTAACTATATTTGGGAGTACTGTGTGAATTTATATCCATGAAAAAAGACAACTCTCTGAGTCACTGATACGTGGCAAGAGAAACATTAGGTGCAATTAAATATCATGTTAAAAACTGCTTTTGGAGTATCTTAATTGCCTTACAGGGCAGTTTGGCTTCTGAAATGTCAGGTTCTGGAACCTGTGCCTGCACCCTCAACACATAAAGGCAATTTAATAAACCTTTCGGACCTGAAATGAATGTTTTGATGACACTATGAATACAGTATATGCTAAAGATCTTCTATTCCATTTTCTATAACCATAAACAGATACGCTTTAATGGTCTGATGCCTTTACCTTAAAAAATTCCAATTTAGTGCCCTAGAGCTGTAATAATAAAAACTGCTGACATTCTGTTTTTATTTTTCAGAGAACCTGTCTCATAAGGGCTTTTCTGTATTTGTGGACTGGAGAGATCAAGTTAGGTCTTAGAATCAGGCATCTTTGTTTAAGAAGAAAGGCACCTGAGAGGGATGTGACATGGACTTATAAACTTGACACAGGTGACAGCAAGTCTTTCAACACATAAAGCCTATTCATTTTTTGTCTTGAAAATAGCTTTGTAAATGTCACAGCTTAAAATTAATTTGGTTCATCTTTGCTTTTTTTCAGCAGTTTTTCTATCATTCTGAGTTTGAAGAGAGGAGACATCCATTTCTCTCAGAACAAGCTCACCATGCAGACAGGGACTCCCTTTTTGCCAGGCTTGCTGTGACTGCTTCTGGCA
>NW_010308727.1:30846-31968 GCF_000700745.2 Antrostomus carolinensis
TTTGAAAACCCCTGTATAGCAGACAGGAAGAATAAGGCCTTAAAATATTCTGTTTTCTTTGTTTTTTAAACATAAACACACATAAAATGCAAATGGAGGGTAGTGGGTTGTATTATGTCCATGAGGGAAAGTACTCTCTGCTGCAGAAACTATATCCCTCTCCTGTGGCATGACATAAAATGTCTTACATATTTGAACTCAAATCTGAAATGGCAATGCAGAGTTAGATGTGGATGCAGCATTTTGCTGCCTATTACAGTAAGTGTTGACATTGTATTGAAAGCACATTACTTATATTGATCTGACAGAATTCAATCTTCAGATATCTCAGTGCAACCAGCATGGGGTTATTCAGTATCTGCACAAACCATCTTCTAATAGTTTTCACTAGGAATGATCATGGCAATCTTTCATAGACCTGCATTTTTCTATTTTTGCTGATTCTTCTTTTTTTTTTTTTTGTATTTCCTCAAGAGTTTGTGTTCAAACTACATTCATAAACCCTTTGCAGATTTTGATCTCTTTACAAAAGATATAATCCCATTTTTTTTGTTTGTTTGTTTTTGGTTTTACCTGCTAGGAACACTTCTACCCTATTGATGTTGCAAGTTGTTTTTTCTCCCTTATACAGATGCACAAGAAAAAGTACTGTGGACAGCCCAAGTCTGTATCCTGTATTATAGTGTCCAAGCACAAGCAGATGCCTAATGAGGAAAATAACACTGAAGCAAGTACCTACTGACGCCCCTCCAGAATATCCTCCCAGTGGTCTGTGGCTGAAGGCCTCCCAGAGACAGAGGGGATGCATTTGTAGATATCACAAACTAGGTTCTTTTCTTCCACGGGTTTTCACTTCCTGCACTTCTTGAACCCAGGCTACCACAAATGCAATTTTAAAATTAATTTTTAGAGAGGAATGCATAGCACACACTACAGAAATATCCCCCATTGATCTGAAGGTTGACTAAACTTACACTTTGAGTTATCCTCTTCTGATCAGTGTATTGGACAGCAATAACTTGAGGCTTCTCTTGAACATTTGTGACAGCAGCCATTAGGTCTGAGCGCTGGCAACATTTGTAATGTGCTTATGATCTTCAGGGCCAGAGGTTTATACAGCTA
>NW_010308727.1:32003-54891 GCF_000700745.2 Antrostomus carolinensis
AGGAACTGTACTGAAGTTGGTCATGGGAGCACAGGTCCAGCCTTTGAGGTCACTAAATCTTGCTGCTTAATACTGGAGGCAGCCAGATCTTGCTGTCCCTACGTGCTGTGGTGAGAATGTCAAACAGCCAGGGCAAGGTTTGTAAGCACAGGTATTATCTTGCTGGAAAAAAACAACAAATGCTCTTTCAGTCACATGAGCCTTATAGTACACGTGAAGAGAATGAAACATAAGTTGAGAATAGCATATGCTTGGACCATCATGGTTACAATACTTCTACCACTGCAATTCTGTCAGATAATTATTTTTCATTGTTAAGAGTCCCTGAGAAATATGCAAATTTTAATTACAAAGCACCAAGAGGCGCTTTGAAGAGGAGCTTCACAGAAAATGACCCTCCCTTTATAAATCTGAATGTTGTGCAAAATTCTAGGAAAATTTCTTAACCAAACCCTGTGATTTTTGTATCCTATTTCAGACCAAGCTGCAGCTTAGTGCTAGAATGGAAGATAGGTTTAGAAAGTCTGAAAGAAAGCTCATCTCATGCTTTTGATCTGAGAGCTGAAGGAATTCCTGGTCAACACCAGCTTGCTAAGATCTGGTGAACACAAGAGCTATGCTGGCACCCAAAAATGAGGCAGCTTTCAAGGTGCTTCTTCCTATTCTGTAGAAGCTTTTCCTGAGGAACTGAAGCCCTGACCCAGTAAAATCTTTCCAGGCTGGGAGTCTGTTCTGTAGTCCCCTATTCATACTGTCCTCTATGTAATGAGTTTTCTCCTCCTAAAGCAAATTGGACTCTCACAGCTATTGTCAAAGCAAGCGTTTTCCCCTTTTTCATGCTCCCAACCTTCTCAGTAGAAGTTCTAAATCTTTATTCTTCCAAGAAAAGCCACCTTAGAGGAGGAACCACCTCCCCTTGAATTCAACTTAGCTTCTCTGGCACACAGCTCTGTGGCTGATTGTACCTAAGGATGACACAGGTGGTCAGGGGAAAAAACTCATTATGGAATTTGGAAATGGGAGAATTGACCTTTCTACAGACAAGAAAGTGAAACTGAGCTGCAATTTAGAGACAAATTTTAAGGAAAACAGAGTATGAGCAGGGGCTGAAGCCCAGGTCTCCCATGCTAGGTTTGGGCCTTGTCTAAGAGGATATCTTACACCCTGGAATTCAAGGCGTGTGTTAAGATGAATACCACACTGACTATTTAATAAATTTATGTCCTGTGAGGGACTGTTAGGTATGGATTCTGCAGTACATCTGTTGAGTGAACGTTATAGATGACTGGGATTTATATGAAGGAGAGACATTACAGCACTGATTAAGTAAATATTTTCTTTTAAATATTTGCATAACAATGCTTAGATTTACGAGTGTGAATTCTCAAGATCCTTGTTTTTATGATACCATTTCAACAAGGACAATTACTTCCATTCTATTAATGAGGAAGAAACATAATGAATGTTAAGAGACCATGGGAATAGAGTAAGATCAAAGGTGCAGATTACCAACTGGAACATATTTTCCCTCCACTTTTATTACTGGATGTTATTTGCATAAAGGATTTTTTTTGGTTTAAGATTTTTTCTTGCCTTACTACTGATTCTCACTTAAGGTCATAATCTTCTTCCTGTGACATCACAGTTGATTGGTGGGGAAAGCCATACTTCAGTGACAGATGTTCAGGTGAGAGAATGAACAGCTCTTAAACAGAAGATCCTATTTTCGTATTCATGTCCCATGTATTAAAGTATTAATGCTGAAAGGAAACGATCCCCCATGCAGAATTTTTCCATCATATGACAGCAATTTATGAGGCGTTTGGCATTATAAAGACAGTTATCATGATCTGTCCTTCATGACACTCTTAGGGCAGCACTACAAGGCTCACAAGATGAGATTTTAAAACAAAAATCAAACCTATTAATGTAAGACTTCTGCTGGATTTTCCAGTGTATGATGTCTCCCCTGTCTCTTTGTTAGACTGCAATCATTTGAGGTCAGGGAACACTTTGATACTAAAGTACCATATTTTTGACACTAAATAAATATTAAATGCTTGTGTGCATCTATGACTTTTTAAAAAAATAACCAATTAAAAGTAATATAGCCTCAGGAACATTTTTCACTATTTTTTATGACTTATCCACCCAGCACCTGCATGAGCAGCTTAGGAGCAGCCTGACACCAGAGGACTGATATGGTGCAGCTAATGAATTCTGTTCCATTACTTAATAGTTACATCTAAGATTGGTTTATATGTGAACGAATCCTTGGTGAATATATTGGAGAGACTAAAACCTTTATTTGTTCAGTTCTACTAAAAGATTAGTTCAAATCAGATTAACAGGGGATTTAAATTTGCATGAGTTTCCAGACCTGGATTAGGATTCGTGTGCAAGTTTGACCCTCCTTCTACAGTGAGCTAAACTGAAATCATCTTACAAACTACTGTTCACAACTGGATGTGAACTTTGTGGTTGGTATCTTCTATTCATAACACAATAGGATAAAATAATCCAGAGCTGGATATTCAGTTGCTTATATGATTTATTCCAATTCCATTTTTAGAATTGAAATAATGAAGCCCTTCTTGCTATAAGGAAGAATAGAAATGATCTCCCAGGTGATCATTCTTAACCAGCCCTTTGCTTCATGTTTTACACCAGGTCTAACAGTTCTTTCCCCAGTTCTTGTTTTTGGAGTGAAATGCACACTCATATTAGACCTACGACTGGGTTTCAGAGAGTGCTTATAAATTCATAGCAATAAAGAAATTCAACAAATTAGTTATTCATTTTCTTTTTGTCACCTGGGAGTTCCTCATAACAAAGTAATTCTTTGCTGCCATATGCTACAGCTCCATGAAAACAAATAATTTATTCACAAGTTACAAAGATCACAAACAAACAGGAGCATGCAAGCAATGTAACATAAGCATCATGCATAATCAGGACAAGTGAGGAAACAGAACCTCTGTGGAAACACCTTTATTTGAGGCCCCTGCAGAACTTGCACACCTGTCTGCCAGGACAGGTAACGATACAGCTGGAAAAGGGGATTTCTATGAACTGCGGAAGTGCTCCAGGACTCGAAGTTGATGGGTCTCTGACTTGGGTCCAGTTCAGTAAAGCTCTTAAGTTGCATTGACTTTGCTTCAGTGAAACATATCTCTGTTTTTCAGAGTCCCTCTTGCTGAAATACACCTGGGATTGAATACAATGGTAGTTTTGATCTTTCAGGGGATGTTTTCAGTTTTAAACATATATTAAAAAACCAAAACAGCCCCTGAACACTGAGTTTATTTTCCAGTGATATAGATAATGAGTTATTCAATTACAACTCAAATGTGCTTTCCATTTCCATTACTTTCCATTTGCTCTGCCAGATGACCACAGTTTGGTGTTCCTCTGTTTGGGAAATGAAAATAGATTAGTCTGTCTTGCTTCTGTTTATAGCATGATCCCAATAAATTTCACTTGGAGGTTCTTGTCTATCAGCCCAATATGTGAAATCTCCAGCTATAGTTGCCACAAAAAGACAATAAAAAAAATAATTTCTGTTGAGAATTAAGGAAATTGCTAGGTTGCTTATTTTAACTCAATTTTTTTATTTTTATTAAAAAAATATTTCAGTCATGTCTGATTTTTTAATTGGTTAAAAAAATCTTGCACTAATTTTTAGAAAGCTTTACCGTTCTGTGCTCCAAAACTATTTATTTTCACCCTGCCTCTGGTTCACTCTCGACTTATAAAGTCCATAGCTATTACACTTTGTGAGTCTGACACACAATCAGCACCCTGCTGCTGGGCAGGCTCCCAGTGCCGGGTTGTAAAGGAATGAGTGAACACAGGAGAGGGTCCCAATCTGATCTGGCACCATTCCTGGAGCAGAAATGGAAGATGCTCTGTGACTACTTCTGGTTCATTTTCCCTTCTGTAAAGACAGCACACTTTTTCACTTACTCCATCAGGAGGGATAAAGTGATTTAATTTCAGACCTGTATTACTGTATTTCAATGTACCAATTCATTCCTCTACTACAAGCAAATATTTATGATACAGACTGTATATATAACTATAGTGCGTAATCCCTTTTATCCACTGCACATGCCAGATTCTGCATTGAAATAGGTAACAGTTTCATTGTATTGCTAACATTACCATTTCAGTAAAGTCGCTTCACAAAACGGTTCCAATTCACCCATGCAAAGTTAGGTATTTCTTGATTTGCCATCTAAGGAAACTATTAAGATTGCTAGCATTTTTTATTTTCTTTTTTTTCCCTTTGAATAAAAATCTTCTAGCAGAAATTTGGCTTACATTTCCATATAATAATATAAAAAATGTATTATTTGCCATGAAAATTTTTGAAGTGTTCTTGAAAAGCTATGTATTCAAAGCCCCAAATAATTTGTCTACCAGGAAATTATTAGTCTTACATCATTAAATTAATCAGTTATTTGGTGATCCATTTGATGTCTCTGAGCTATGTGTCTTAATTAGAGCATGCACCCCATAATGCACCACTTTTCCCAAGGGAAAAGACACTGGTATATCACAATCCATGTTGTCCAACAGGAATGTGGGACAATGGAGGAAAATATCCAAAACAAATAGCCACCTCAGGCTGGAGATCCCATCCAAATGACATCTACTTCTGTCCAACTTTATTGCCGTCTTCTTCCTACAGGGAAGGGATTATATTGTGGCATATGAAATATAGAGAAAACAATGCTTAAATGAGAAGGCAGGAGCAAAAGGCTGGAGGACCACATTTCCAGAGAGGAACAGTCTTCCCTGAAAATGTTCAGTGCTTGAATTAAAGTCTGAGGTTGAGGGGAAAGTTATGGGGGAAAGATTTAGGAATTCCAGCAAAAGCCCATTTTTCAACCAGCTTTAAAACCCTGTTTATAAATCTAACCTTAATGCTAGTTATCAACAGTCTTCTCCCACAGGACATTGATCCAGGAGATGCAGTGCTGGAAGCTTGCAGAAATCTTTAATTTACAACTAAATTGCTTGACTGAGTTAGTGTGGGCTCTGTCAATGAGGGAGGACTACACATTTGGGAAAGATGCTCCAGAAACTCATGTCTTAAGTTTGATTAGGTGGAGGGAAAGATAGATAACTTTTGCTTTTAAGTTCTGACAGAAAAAGTTATGACATTTGCCAGGAGTGGAAACACACAGCTGCGATAGAATTGCAATATATAGCCAATGTCAAGGCAGGACAGTCAGAGCAGCTGCACTGTCTCAGAGGCAGGGCAAGAATGTGGTCCAGACACTCCAGTTACCATCTGACACTTAGCATCCCCTCCTTGTTCAAGGACTCAGAGGCAGTTTCCTGTATGCCCAAGCAAGGAATGTAAAAACTATGCTGATAAATCATCTCTCAGGCGGGTTTTATTCTACAGGTAGATGTACCGTAGAAATAGGACAGCTCCTGCCTGTAGAGCACAAGACCTTTCTGCTGTCCTTTGAGCAATGCAGATGCAACCACCAATGAACTCAGGGGAAAATCCCCCCTGCTTTAGGAAAGAGTACTCTTAATTCATTAACTGTCATGAAAACCAAGGTATTCCCCTGCACCTCACCTCCTTACTCTCTGCTGGGACCTTGCTTAGGTCTATCAGCAAAGAAACTGGCCTTTTGGCTCCTTCCTGACTCCCTGTACTGCTGCGTGGAACCCTTGTGGAGCCCTTATGGAGCCCAAAGGCGCTGAGGCAAGATAGCCCATTGAACTGTCATGGCTTAGGTACAGCAATTTCTGCAATTAAGTCACAGTGGACTTTCAGAGACCTCTTCCCCTGACTGAATGATCAGGGGCATGTTACAGCCAGATTCACTAAGAAACTCTGCACTAGTCAAAGGTAAGGCTTGAATTCAATACTTTAATTTTGGAGTGAGGCTTTTTAACCTCTCTGCTTCCATACTCCTACACCAGCTTTCGCTGACATAAAGTGGTGGTTGAAGGGGAACTGAGGGCTACTGCTCCCCTGTGATTCTTCATTTTCCTATGTGAGCATTTTTCGATGCATGTGGTAGAGCATTTTGTAGCATTTTTGTAGCATTTTGTCATGCATGTTAGGATTTCAATCATCAAGAGGTGAGAAATAACATGCAACTGTCAGAGCACTACAGTACTCCATGGAAGGGCACAGTGCAGGATCTGACCCATGTCTCCTTGTTCCTCTGGCAGTGCAGCATCCTCCTGATCAAAGCTGCATTGTCCCAGCAAGTACCGCCAAGCCATGGGATAAGCGTCAGGCAAATCAACACAACTCCTGGAACCCGTCAGGGATCCAGGACACCTTGCACCAGGCCCGGTGGACCCTGGGTCTGGTGTCATGTTTATGCCTTCGAATCCTCCCGGTGTTGCCTTGTTTTTCCATTTCCTCCACCACCCACCGTTTCCCTTCTGAGTCTCTCCCTGCCCACACCCCCACCAAACACATGTCAAGCTGTGCTTATTTGGTCAGTGCAGATTATTTCAGCAAAAATGTCTTCAACAGTGGAGCTGTACGGGGTCCACGAGAGGAAAGGCATGTGGACGAGGCATTAGGCAGGAAATCTGCTGTTTGGCTTTTGCACTGACCCGCTGTCTGACTCAAAGCCAGCCCTATTTAAACTGTTCTCCCCCAGACAGATCCATGCCGATGACAAGCCAGCTCTCTGTGGGGAGCAGGGTCCCCGTGCATACCCACACTGCAGGGCAGAACTGTGCAGAAGTCATGGGAGCAGCCAGGCTGAGTTGGTGGCCATACAATGGAGAATGCTTTCCCCTTCCTCTCAGCCTGACCCTGGTTCCTCAGGCAGCTCATTTAGAGCCAGCTCAGATATCCACAGGCTCACTGCAGTGTGCAGTGTAAATAGGAGCTTAATCCTATTACAGGCCTGAGCAAACCCACAGAGGCCAACATCTTGTGCTGGCTGATATACGAATGCAAGGCAAATCTTCATGGCACCCTCTTCCCCAACGTGTGAGTCAGTTTGGATGGCTCCTTACTTTAAACTGAAACTGGTGGCATTTTACACCAGTTTACACCAGTTGCAACAGGTATGAATGGCAGAGAGCCACGAAGCATAGCAAAGCAGTCAGCCCAGGATCACCTCTGAATTTGCCAAATCTCTGTGAGGATGTAGCACAATTAAAAAGAAAGCCCTTATCCATGTCACTGATGAGTAACACTTGCAGTTAGTAAAATGGAAAGGACTTTAAACAACTGATTTATTTTCCATTAGCTAGGTTACTCTATATTCTTTGCAATTCTCTCAGGCTGGGTTGTAGAAATAAACAGTCAGGTTCACTTTTATTCAGTGTTGATTTCTAGTCAGGGTGCTTCGCTAGGCTTTTGGGCTCGAATCAGCAATAACTGAGCTGTAAATGATGAAGGGAAAAACAAGGAAGAGAAGAAAGGGAAAGGGGGGAATGTTAAAATTCCTAAACTATTCCTGCTTTTCCTGTGTTTTGCAAAGAGTTATTTAGAGACAGATTTGGGGCCAAGTTGGCTTCTAGTGGTACATTTTGATGATTTTTTTTTTTTTTTCTCCACAAGGCAGAAGACGATAATTAAAAAATGCCAAACAGCACTGGTAAACTCCATACGCTCCAACAGAGCTGCTTCTCTTCAGGCGAATGAATGTGCAACCAATTATACTAAAGAGAGTGTGGTAGATTTACTTTTCCATCATACAAAAAAAAAGTTTGTCATGTTCCTCCCTTACAATTTCTTTCTCCTTCAAGAGAAAATATTTGGTCCAGAAGTCCTAACTTTAATGATCTTCTGACTGCCATAAAAATAGTAGACATGCAATTAGAAATGGCATTTACCTGGTCAGGTATGCTGAGGCTTGTTTTGCATTTTAAGTGTATCTGATATAAGTTTTGCATCAGGTTGGCAGTTTCTGTGCTCTTGAGTCTTATTTCTGAATACATTTCCTTTTGAGGCAAAACAAGGAGGAATGCACCACAACATTTTGTCATGCAGTTATCTGCATTCCTGGACAGTGTCACTGTCTGGTGTGTGACTCATTCATGGTCTCTGTGAATCTTTATGTGTCCATTAGAGGCCTCTTCTCATTCTGTTTTGGAGCCTCTGTCAATGAGGCTCCAATGAACTTTAGTTTTCAGAGGAAGGCATATGACATAAATGAGAGGATGGCATACTGCAGGGTAAACGTAGCCACATCTCCTGTCTGTCTTTAATTTTATTACTGAGATATAGACACCAGGAAAATTTAAACCTACCGAGAAACAAATGAAGCTTAAATAGATAAGAAAATCCTTGGTATTCATTACAAGCAGTGATATTTCCTATGCACTATAGCTACAGAGGTACTCTGGATAACCATGGATACAGAAATATATATTGTGCTCAGAGCAAGCAATAACTTGGAGGAGATAAAGTAAAAATCATTTAACCTTTGTTTATTTGATAATCCAACTCTGCTTTGAGGGTCAAATTAGTGGAGTGCCTGTAAAACAAGTAAACTGATGAGATATCCTAAGGAAGGCAAATTTATGTTATTATGCTATCCTATGTTATATCTCACTTACGCATCGAGTTACCAGATTAAACGTATGCAACATCTGAGGATGCAGAAGGAAGATAGACGAGAGATGGGTGGTCTCTGTAAGAGAAGGGCAGCCTTAAAAACGTGTAAGATGTGCAGGGTAAGGTAGTTGTTAGGTCTGTGTGTGTAGAGGGAAGAATGAAGGGTGCGTTCATTTTTGATAGTGGCTTTCTTTGTGTTGTGCCTGAGCGTTCACTATTTCACAAAATGATTTCTGTGCTTTGATATATGTGATGATTAAACCTTGACAGAAAGCTTAGCTTTGATTCGGTTCTGCTAAAGATTCCCAAAACGTGACTATAACCTGGTCTTTACCCAATGTGTCTGGATTATTAAACTAAAGAAATGGCACAATGTAGGGATGGTACAAGACCACCTTTGAGAATATTAATTTCTGTTTCATTGTGGTACTATTGGATCTAGTTGATAGCATGGAGAAGTTTGATGCAGTTTGAGATTAAAAAGAAACATCCACTTTGTGCTTGCTTTACACATCTCTATTGATTGCCATTGGGTAAAGCCAGGGTAACAGCAGGACTTGTTTGTCTTGATCACTGAATCAAATATAATGCCATTCCACGGGATAGTGAACAGCAAAGAAAGTTAAGCAAAATTAAGACAATAACACTGGGCTTCAGTAACAGTCATACAGGAGCCAGAAGAAAATAGTTCAAAGGAGATATTTGTAAGAAAGAAGCAAATGGGGTCAGGGAAAGGTAATTCATGGTAAAGATAACCAGAATCTGCAACAGTCTTTCATTGCAGTAAGCATCGAGGATGTAAAGGAAATGTTCAAACGACATAGGCGCAAAGAGTGATAAGACTTGCACTGCAGAGATTAAGGTATCAGTTTCCAGCCAAAGGGATCTGGGGATTGGATCATTATTGTGCTATTAGCTGTTGGCTGGAGATAAACAAAACAAATGTTTATTCCCAGGAGAAACAGCTCTTTGAGTTTAACTGACTTTGCTAATTTGAAATTCCCTTGAGTAAGAGGCAGTTTCTCATTGGAGCTGGAGTCCTCAGAAGATAATGTCAGGGTTAGAAAAAGAGTGAAAGTATTTATTTTTCACTATGCAATATATGGTGATTCCTCCCTTATTCTCTACAGGATTATAAACTGTTATTTATCTTGTATTACTCAGTCTAAAAGAAACTAATATAGGATGGTCTTCAATATTTAGGGGAAACCCATCTGAGTGTGTGAACTTCCAGGCCCTGGACAATGTCTGCGTGAGTTCTCATCATCCTGTCTCTGACACTAGCTAAAAGGTTGCCAGAGAAAAAAAATTATTAAACCTGTTGGGAATACAGGGATACCCTTGCACCACTGGTAAGTCTCATGGCTGTGCAGAACTGGGTGGACACCAGAGCTCATTGAGACCAGACCTCAGCTCTCAGAAGCTAGGGAAATTCCACTGAAGATCTAGACAGTATTTTTTCATAGATGTTCACCTGTGACCTTTCATGAGAATTATCTTTGGAAAACAACAAGAAAAAAACCAAAAAACCCAACAACAAAAAACAGAGCCCATGTCATCTTTCATTCAGTTCAGGCTGCAGAACTTGTGTTCAGGAGAGGAGGACTGAACTTCAAGGTTTTGCACTGGTCTCTGTTAGATTGCAGGTCAATAGACAAGGATATGCTGGCAATAAGAAAGACTGGTTTTTTGCACCCTCCTTTGAACAGAAAATGCCAGCAGTCTCTCACAACACTTTTTATTTCTGGAGTGCTGTTCTGCCAGCAGAGGAAAGAGACCTGCTTTCCCACCGTGAGGAATAAGTAGCCTGCCCAGTGAGACAAATTACAGCGGCATGGCACTGATATGACTGAGCGAGCCAGGAAAAGAACCTGGATTGTGCAATCACTTCCAGGAAACTAAATGTTTATTATAGTAGCAATGAATTTTTTTCCTTTTTCTTTATAATAGATAATGCCATGTTTAACATTTCAGACTGTACATGGAGTCTCAGCACAAGACATCAAAGGCTTTCCATGTATGTTCTTCTCTTGCTTTGTCTTATTAGTGTATATGGTGCCTTGAGGATATAACAAGCAGAACTGCAGAATGCCTCATGAGCAGTTTAGACATGAAGGTTTGCTCCAGCCCCATGACAAATGAGAGAGACCATTGTTTCAAATAGAAGCAACTCTCAGGAGTCCCACCGCCCCCAGGCCACCCTTAAATAATGTAACCCAATCCAACCAAAATAATGAAAGAGGTAATTTTTTTTATTTTTCTCCCAAAGTCACATTCTCTCTTAGAGAATTCCTACCACATTTATTCAGGAAAGTGTCACATTTTAGGTTAGACCCTGAACGCAGCAACCACCTTTCAGTGTCATCAGCAAGCTCAGAGCTTCATGACTGGAAATATCACAACACTTTGACAAGGCTATCTAGCAGCTTTCCTGCACGTTCAGTCCCTCAGATAAGGTTGGGCTGGTGTATACACATTATATTCTCACTTTCTTTAAAATTGTTCTGCTGGTCAGTTCAGCTGCTCTAATTTTCCTGTTTTTATTTTAAAATACCTTCTTTACTGTCCACAGAAGAAAAATCAACCTGACTGCATTTGTGGCAGTGGCATTTTGCCTTCTACTTGTTATTGTACCTATTTGTCTCCAGCAGCAGTCAGCATGTGGGTGGTTTGGAGAAAGATTTACATGCTGATATTTTATTAAGGTTCCTTTTTATTCTGTAATTTAACTGGGGAGATTGAAACATTGTACATTATTTTGCCTGTGGTAAAATAGACCTATTTTAGCTTCTTTTTTTCCCTTCTTCTGATTGCTCATTAATATTCAGAGTTTATCTTATCTATTCCCCTCTTCATTTGGTTTGTAAATGATTCCTTTGCTTGCTCCTTTATTTTTAAGCCTGTTTTCAACTTTTGTTTAATCTTCTTGGTGGCTTTTTTCTTATTTGTTATTAAATTTTGAGTTAGACTTTTAAGCTTATCCCTTTTCATGTTCATTCCTTAAAATGCCAGCTGCTCTTTTTCTTTCTATTCTACAGCAACTGTGTGAACACAGAGAAAAGGAGCTGCTCCTCCAGCATGCTAGAGATTGTTAATTTTGGTCTAGCTTTCTCAGGTGACAAGACCAGAGTCTGGGCGGACTTTAGCTTTTGACCCCCTGCAGCAGCTGCCATTAAGCACGTCATTGTAATAATGGGACTACAAAAATGATCAGAGGGATGGATTACCTATCCTATGAAGAACAGCTGAGAGAGTTGGGATTGTTCAGCCTGGAGAAGGGTCCAGGGAGACCTTATTGTGGCCTTTCAGTGCTTAAAGATGGGGACAAATTTTTTAGCAGGGCTTTTAGCAATACAACAAGGTATAATGGTTTTATAATAAAGGAAGATTGATTTAGACTAAATATAAGGAAGACATTTTTTACAATGAGGGTGGTGAAACACCGGAACAAGTTGCCCAGAGAGGTGGTAGGAGCCCCATCCCCGGAAACATTCAAGGTCAGGTTGGATGGGGCTCTGAGCAACCTGCTCTGGTAAAGAGGATTGGACGAGATGCCCTTGAAAGGTCCCTTGCAACACAATCCTCTCTATGATTGGTTGATTCTATGAATAAGCAGGATCAGGAGCTAGTGGGTGAAACCTCTGTTCAAGTGGTGGGGTAACACCAAGGTGCACATTGCTCTAACTGCCTTATGGGAACTATCTCAAAGCAAGTTTTGAAACCAGTCATTTCTTTTCAGCTGTCATTCCCTCCATAACTCCCTGCTGGCATCTCTAGTGCGTCCACACCTTGGTGTACTTGCTGGTGACCTTCAATTATGGCTGTTAGCATGTGTGCTGAAGTTTGTTCGTTATGTTATCTGGCCTGCAGATACCTGAGCTAAGGCTGGGGGGCTCCTGTGCTCTCATCACATTTTGGCTTTGCAGAATTTTTGTCTTGTCATAGAATCATAGAATCATAGAATGGTTTGGATTGGAAGGGAACTTAACAGGCCTTGGGTCTATTTGCTTTCATGAAGCCCTTTCCTCTCTTCATTTCAAATAGTTTTTAGAACTGACAAAAGTAAAATTTGCCTTCTTGCTAGCATTGGTTCTCTTCAGTTTCCTCAAGCCTGCCCCTGTGGTCTTCACCCTTTGGCAGAGGTGTCCCATTGGGCTCTGTGCTCATTTTTCTCTTTTTTTCATCTTAATTCCTCTCTATTTCATTTTTTATCTTCTGAATTTCCACTATTAACCACTAATGAACCAATCTAACTCCCTTCCTCAGCTCCCTCTTCAGCATCTTTGGCAAAGCCATACACACCAACAGCAGGCAGCACTCAAACATCATCTTGGTCTGGTACAAGGTTAGATTCTAAATCCACCTGTTGTCATGGTTTGAAGCACAGTTTCTCTCTCAGTGCATGATACCATTCTTTATACAAAAAATGGACCATCTTGACAAATTTTGCACCTGTGTTTTTTCCCCCACTGCAACATAACAAAGATTTAATATGCAGATGCACCCGACCTTGTTCCTTGCTGTCTGTATCATGCAATGTCATGTGTAGCAAAGGGCCTGCAAAACTAATATGTAATAATCATGTGATTGATGAGCAGTACATAGTGAAATTGACTTTTAAAGGAAAATGGAAAAATTTAACACAGGAATATTACATTATTTAGCAATGGAGGACATATGAAAGCTGAGACAGACAGATACAATTCTTCTGAAATGTCATACAATTTATTGGGAGCAATGACAATATTGGAATCTTTCAGTGGCATTTGTCGTTGTCAGAGGCAGATCAGTAGACTAGATGGAGCCAATTGTGATCTGTTATGACAATGACTAAGCCCTTGGGGACCAAAACAGTCTTTGGGTTCCTTTGTATACAATTACCACAAGCACAGCTTGTGCTGGACACTGGTAAGATGCTGGTATATATTGTATATACATATGATCTACCTGCCGAAAACGGAAACAATTTTTATTTTATTCCTAATTTGCTTTGACTATACTTGATTTTTTTTTCCTTCTTTATTCTGTGGATTTGGCATATCCAAGCTCCTGCTTTTCAATTGTGTGAAATGTTGTGTACCTCTTGATGCAGGATCTTAAGTGGCATTAAAATTTTTATATCCAGTGGTTTTAATTCTGAAAAAGAGCCTTCTTATTAGAATGGGAAGGTTTTTTTGGGGGAAGAAAGAGGTCAGATGATCAGTTCTGTGAAATGGAATCTGTGTATCTTTTTCTCCCAAAAGGCGTGCTCAGGACTTTTTGAGATACTTCTTTGTTGACTCAAATCTGTAGGCAATCAGCAAAAGAAGATAAGAGAACACAGCAATAGGTCAGATTTTCAAGCTGAAGCCTCTATAAAGAAGGTACTATGTGAGTTAGCTCAAAAGACAAGAGAAAGGAACTTGCATGAATAGGGCAGCAGAGTCAACACTTCATTTTCAATACTGCCTCTGGCAGGTTTGGTTATAGTTCTGGAACCTAAGTTTACAGAAGGTACAACCTTATCTAAGGGTGAGAGAGGTAAAGAGTTGCTTCTACTTGCTGCCCTAGGTTCTGAGTGATCAGGGCTGCTATAGGCAGCTGTAATTGAAGTGTTTAGTGTTTGCTAAATACGGTTATTACCTGAGGGTTCTTGAAATACTGTTTGCATTTTTTATGGTCACTGGATTCTCCTGATTACCAGATGTAATAGACTTTTTATGCTACAATGCAACTGTTGAACATTTTAATTGGAATGCCATGTCAAATTTTTAAATTAAAAATCAAATACTCAAAGCACCAGTGCTTTTTTGATTACTAAAATTAAAACCTAATTGAATTCTCCCACCAAAAAATATCCTGTGGAAATTTAATTAGAGAAGTGTAAAAGAGCTGATTTTTAAAACATATTAATTTTTAATTAGGAAAAATCTGAAAGGCAAATTAGTAAGTTTTAAATTTTCCAAAATATGAATATGGAGATGCCATGTGTCACAATAAAGGGAAGACCCACAGTCTACCTTCCTAAATAACTATATATCACAGGGTTTGAGTCTTCTCTGAATAAAATAAAAAGTGATGGATAAGTGTTTCTGTTGTGGATCCTCATAAATGCCCTTTATTCATGCATGCCAAAGGACTAAAATGAAAAGTCAAAGTAGCTTCAAATGAACATTTGGAGTAGGGTGCAAAGAGGGAGGTTAGCTGGTTATTTCCAAGTAGGGTATAATGTAGACCCTTCTCTTCAGTGTTCACCTGTTTACTGGCAAGACAGCTTTGCCAGTCTGGTTTAGATCCCATTCTTAGGTCCTTAGCTCCTCTGACATTGCAGGGCTTCTGACTCTAAGGTTCATCTCCAGAGACTAGCACATCAGAGCTAAGCATTGCATCACTCCGTATTGCCCTGCTTTTGTTTGATTTACCACTGTACACCCAGGAAGATTCACACAGCATTAATTAGGGTGAAGAAATCATTGACAGCCTAGGTGTGCTCAATTTGGCCTTGTCAGGACATTTCCATTTCCCATTGATTTTAGTTGTTCATGGTTGCATGCAAAGTGTCAGTCAGTGAATTAGAACAGGTGATAAAGGCCCTTGGGAAAGGGCAACACCATCATTAGTCAGGGAGACTAGAAATGACTACTTCTTTCTCAGTGTTTTTTTCTTTTGTAAAAACAGGCATCCGGCAAACTAGCTCTCTGTTTTGTGGTGTTGCGCAATTTCATGATATAGCAGTTAGGAGATAATTTGATTTAAAGAAAAAAAAAGAAAAAAAGACTAACTACATCTCTCTGGAGACTCACTGCTTAATGAAATAAACTTAAAAGTATAAGGAATAGCAAAATGAAGAGGAACGGTGCCTGCAGGGTACATTCAGATCTGGATTCTCTCAGTCTCTCACAGCTGAATCCAGGGCACCATGTGACAGTCACTCAGGACTTGCACTCAGTGAACCTGGAGAGCTGGAGGAGACCTACCTGAGCAGACCCCGCAGGGTATGGAGTGACTCCAGTAGGCTCCAGATCATCCTCCTTTGTGTGTGATTTAGAGCATGGCGCCAATCTCATTCCTTGCTTTTATCTTGGAAAACCTTTCCGGCTTTGAGAACAAAGAAGAGGGAATCTGTTCATGATTTAGGTGCTCATGTGGGAAAGGGAAACTGAAACGTGAACCAGAAACCTATTTTTTTATCTTTTCCTGCCCACTAAAGTACAAAATAAGCCTATTTCTTTTCTACATCCTTTCTTTTTTCCACAACTTGCAGACTTGACACTTTCCCTATTGCTCAGCTTGAACTGGAGAAATCATATCCTTGCCCATGAGTAGGCTGGTGCTAGTGGCATTTTTCTAGGAAGAAGATGAGAAGAGAGAGTTTAAAATGCTCATCTCCTGTTTCTTGGATGAACGCTTTAGCCATTAGCCTAGCACACAAAAGCGATTATATGCTCCCTCTCAACATACCTATATGAAGGTAAATGAAGCAGAAGGTGTGCCCCATCTTCCTCCTGAAGACTTTGCTACTCAGGTAACTCTGTGGATTTTCTGACTACTTGGAGCAGATTTTTTCCCCTAGAATCTGAGTTTGGTATCAGAACTCAAATTCTACATATCAGGAACTTTCCCATATGTTTCTGTCTTTCTAGATTTTTCTGCTTTTTCTAGGCACTCTTTCAGGCACTTTTCTACTTTTCAGCCTATGATCCTAAGCCATTTAGCAGAACTGGAAGTCATATTCACTGGAATCCCTTAAAATGTTAATTCGCTAATTTAGGAAAAAATGGTCAAAAATATTGTCTATTTTCATAGTAACTTTGCAATTGCTATCCTTCCCATGCTGATTTAATAGTCTGATAGGCACTTGAAATTGAAGGAATGAAGGTATGATTTTGTTATGTAGGATGATGAACTGTCTCTCTTCTTCAGGTGTTACCTTTGAAGTCACTTGCATTCAAACACTCTTGTTTTTCATATAATTTCTCATTGCATACTTAGGCAATCTGCTGTCTATAAGCAATTATTAGAACAACCTACTTGTTTTCCACTTATGTATAATAACAGTTTACTCATTCCTCAAAGGTCTATACTAATTTTCATTTTTTATGACAAAATGAGAAGCAGAAAGTCTATTTACAGAAGTAGCTTTTAAACAAATCTGAAAATCAAGGAGCACTAAGGGCTGGGAAAAGGATTAGAATAGGATTAGAATACTCATATCAGGATGAAGAAGTGGATGAATAAGAGTTCATGAGGTAGGTACTTGGTTCACCATGGTGCAAACACTTTCACACTGGATAGTGATTTAACATGTTACCGCTTTCTGTTTACTTGATATTACCTTCACAGCCAAGCCGTGTTAACAGTGCAAAGTCAGTCAGATTAGTTGAAATAGCTTCCAGATCTGCAAGGATACACCTGCTTGTGCCCCTTCTCTCTGTTGCATTTTGTTAAATAAAAAAAAAATTAAAAACCCCAAAGCCCAGAAAAAAATATATATTTATATGTGTTTTATATATATATATTTATATAAACACACACACAAAAAGATAAAAATCAATATAATCCATATGAATCAAGTTTGTCAATCACTATCAAGAGGCGATTACGATTGACTGTTCCCCTCCCTTCCATCCCAAAGAACAAAACACCCAGCCCTTCTTCTCTGAGAAGATTATTGAGTTTCTGCCCAGTGCACCTCATTCCTTCAGGAGACAGGGTGTTGATAAGACTGGTAATTCATCTGATCCCACGTTGCAAATCCTGTATTACCAGTCCTGAAAGCATGGAAATGTCAATATTGAGAAAAACCAAAAACCTACACATGGAAGGAG
Organism: Antrostomus carolinensis; assembly: GCF_000700745.2. Taxonomy (NCBI): domain Eukaryota; kingdom Metazoa; phylum Chordata; class Aves; order Caprimulgiformes; family Caprimulgidae; genus Antrostomus; species Antrostomus carolinensis. The sequence goes on from NW_010308727.1 coordinate 49,368, forward strand.
TTGGGAAAGAGAAAAGCATCTGCAAACTATGCACTGGAAAAACAATGGCACATGAAGCATGCTGGAAGGTATGTGAATTTGGGAGTAGGCTGAACATAAGTGTCCTTTAGCAACCTTGGCCCCAGACATTTAGAGCCCTGCACTGCCTCACTGATGGTCTGTGGTGACGTGCACTATTCCAGTCTCCCTTCCCTGGGCAGCACCAGCAGTGGACATCTGTTCATGCAAGATTAACTCTCATGTCATACTGGCCCCTCTCCCTGCATGGTGGGAGCTAGCCTGCAGATGACTGCTTTAAAATTAAATGGTCACATTAGCCAAGTTTGGTAAAAGGCTGTTCTCAACAGATACTTGTTAGAGTGATTTGTGATGTCCAAACAGATTAAGGAGAATAAAGTTTGAACCAAAGCAAGCTAAGCAGAAAGCTATTGATGGGATTCACATTAGCTTAATTTGATGTTTGTGAGGCAAAGGCTTATTTGTAGGACACTAGTAGGAAGAAAGCATCGTGACAGAAAAATTTCTAGCTGAAATAAAGCAAAGCAATTGCAGCTTGTCCACTGGGTTGATGTAATAATCTTTTACTTCAGAACAGCTGAGTTCTGGACCCTAAGTGTAACCCTCTAGCAGATGTCTCTGTCAGCAACCAGAGACCTGTTTCAATCTGTCTCAAGTAGAAATGCTGGGAAAACATAGGTTTTGTGTGGAAAATAAACAAACTTTTCAGGGAAGAGGTTTTTTTCCTGAGATAGAGGAAACTAGGAATTGTTTTCTTCTTTCTGATCATGGCAAAGGAACATAGAATTTCTTGGGCTGCCTTTCCACTTGTCAGTAACATGGATGTTGGAATTTATGTAGAAAAAAAGAAACCAAAGAAACAAACAAGGTGCTGCATACATATTTATATACTATCAAATCCAGACAGTAAATTAGGGTGCTTTCAATGTTTACAAAAGATAACTATATGAATTCTTAAGATAAAGAACTCAAATCTCACTAAAATTTGCTGGGAACATTATGACTTTTTTTTTTTTTTTTTGCAAAGAGTGTTTATTCATCAAAAAAATTCTCAAAAATCTATCAACTTAAGTGAAGTGTACTTTTAAAGATCCAGAAATGCAGTTTGGCATGAAGAAAGATCACCTAAAACCAGTCCCTGCATCATCCATCACTTGTCTGTAGTGCAGAGATCACTGTATCTACCTGGGATACACAAAACTTCAGCTCAAATCCCTGTTTTAACAGACGTGAAATTCTGTGCCTTATGTTTCTGGGAAATACCAGCTATTTAAGTTACAGATCTGATTTCTCTGCCAAAGGCTATTTTCTTCCCTAGTGATGTAATCTTAAGAATGTATCTGACACTGAAATGAAAGACAGTCTGGTTTTAGCCTTTTTGGAAATGCTTGAAGTCAGGATGACACTGTGTGATCAAGTGAAAGATCAGGCATAGACATAACACGGACTTTGGCAGATGGGATGCAAGGTATAACGGCTAAACCACGCAACTCCTGCTTTTATTGAGGATGTTCCCAAAGACACAGAACCTCTACCCTTGTCCTACAGAACTTTTTGTCTCAAAACTACTTTTCAAAAAAATCTGTGAGATTTCTGAATATAAAAAAAATGAATAATTTACTCTTTCATTTTGGAAATGTTATTCCTCAAATCTGCAAGAGGCCCATTCATCCCCCAAATGAACAACCTCGCCATACCAAACAAACCTCTAAAATTTCCCATCTGCCAAAGCACGGGGTACATACTTAACTTTGTATTGGAAGAAGACTGAGTTCTACTGAAGTTAACCAGCTTCTTTCAGCTACATAAAATTAAATATGTGACTAATCTTGCTTTGGGTGAACATCAGCTTGGAGTGTGAGGCTAACCCCACTGACTGCAGTGGGTTAGCTGATGTTCTAAAAGCTTAGCATATGCAGAAGTGCCTGGCTCCACTGGAGCCAATGAAAAATGGAAGAGGCAAAAGATAATCAATCCCTGAGCTAAACCTGTAATCTTAAAAATATACACCAAAATGTGAATAATGAATGAAATATGGAACAGTCTCATGCCTACATTGTGTATTAGATACAGTAGATCACAATACTAAATCAAGATTTAAGCACTGAAGAACAATGAACTTTGAGGAGTAAGAAACATAGTCAGGAGCCTGTGGTTTGCAACCTGATCCTCTTTCTATTAAGTGCAGTATTTGTTTTGTAAATTAAACTGTTCTTTTTCAAGTCTCAGCTCTTTAAGAGATTGCGTTCTGCTTGTTTAGTATTGGTTCATTGAGTACTTTTATCATTTTAACGTTAGAAAAGTGAAGCATTTTATTTTAGATAGATTCTAATGAATTTTATAATTAAAAGATTTTTACTTTTTTATTGCAGGAATTACTTCATGCTTCATAGCAAGAGGCCCTGACACACATTTAATGTTTATTTATCAAAGTGGCAAATCACTGATAATTTATGCTGGGTCTAGCTCTCCACAATGAGGTTACTGTCGCAGTAACAAATTGTAATTAAACAGGGCTAAGTTGGGGATTGACTGTGTTGCACTATCAAACCAGTATTTCATTATACTCCTGTCAATTCCCATGTTGTATAGTTGCTTAATACTGAACGCAGAAGGGTGAGGGGATCTGGTGACTAACCAAAGACAGAAGTAGATCTGGTGCAAATAGGGGTGTGTTGCATCTCCACATATTGTTTGTACAGCAGAACTTTAAATGTTTTCCCTTTAGGAATGATGGAGATGGACTCTACTGGGCTCCATCCTAGGCTCTAGCCCATATTGTCATGTTCGGTAGTTACTCATGCCTGCAGCCAAGTCACCTCAAAGGACTGTCTCTTGGGAGGGGAACTACATGACATATGGGGATTGTGGATCTGGGACCAGATCCTATGGTGCAAAGCAGGTAAGAGGGAATGGTGAAGGAAGGTAATACATCTCTGACAAGACCCCAGTCTTACATAGGAAGGAGAATTTCTAGCTCCTGTTGAATGAAATAATCATAGAATGGTTTGGGTTGGAAGAGAGCTTATAGATTATCTAGTTCCAACCCATCTTCCATGAGCAGGGACACCTTCCACTAGACGAGGTTGCTCAAAGCCTCATCAAACCCAGCCTTAAACATTTACAGGGAGGGGGCATCCACAGCTTCTCTGGGCAACTTCTCTCACAGTGGAGAATTTCTTCCTAATATCTAATCTCAATCTCCTCTCTTCCAGTTTAAAGCCAGTACCCCTTGTTCTATCACTACTTGCCCTATTAAAAAGTCCCTCCCCAGCCTTCCTGTAGCCCCTTCAGGTACTGGAAGGCCGCTATAAGATCTCCCCTAAGCCTTCTCTTCTCCAGGCTGAACAGCCCCAACTCTCTCAACCTGTCCTCATAGGAGAGTTGCTCCAGCCCTTGGATCATCCTCATAGCCCCCCTCTGGATTTAGTCCAGTAGGTCCATAGTAGAAAAGCACTGTTACAAATGTAGTTATAGTGCTTGAGAAAAAGCACAAAACTTTCAAAGCTTGTCTTGTGGATTCAGGCACTTTGTTTTCTAAAGCAACTTGCACAACAGCCCTCGGTCTGCTATGCACTTCTGTTAATCTGCTGATGTGCAAACCAAAGTCACTTCTGAAAAAGGGAGTAGAGCTCACATGGAGTTTTGCACAGGCTGATATGGAAGTAGATGAGCCCAGTCTGCTCAGTTTGCCTCATCCAGTTCCAGTAAAGAAAATGCATTGCTGCACCAGATTGATTCTGAGTCTACGCAACTATGGCATGCCTCTCGGTGGGGTATATCTGATGCAGTCTGGGATTATGTTTACCTGGATCCCCAAACACAGGCCCACACAAAACCATTATAAAAATGCAACCCAAAATAGTGAGAATCAGATCTAGAAAACTGTTAAATGTCTTATGCCAGGGCAATGGCTACTTTTAATGCTGGCATATTATCAACAGAAGAGGAGGAAGACAGCTAGAGATGTGCTTCATGCTGTGCTCATCATGACGTGACCATGATTATCAGTACACCTCCCTGATACAACATGCCGATTCCACAAAAGCTTACTCAAAGCTCAGACTTATTTCTAGTTCCATGAGAAGCCCCATTAAGTGGCTGGGCATGCAAATATATGCATGAAATGCTCTATTTTATTTACTACGCAGTGAGCTTTCAGACTCAGTCCTGACCCCGAGTTGTTTCATGGAGGTAAGGGATCTTGCCATTAACTCCAGTGAACTGGATCAGGCCTTCATCATGTCTTCATGGAGAGTTTATGGTGGAATTAAAAGGGCAAATGTCAATCTTTAACCTTTGGCTGTGTAGGGTTATTGGACATGACTCCTCCCAGTTGATGGACGTGGTGGTTCTTTGAAGGTTCAATTCTGCATAACCCTGACCTCCCATTGCTCTGGCACTCTGTGTGTTTGCAGCAGCTTTCACAAGGAGTTCAACCCCAGCTTGCTTCCTCCCCCTCCCTCCCATGTGCCAAAAATGTGCCAGTTACAGAACAAAGGAAATATCACAGAGATGGTTTGGTGGGAGAGCTACAGAGCCCAGCAATTACCTGCTGTTATCACCGTGGCTGTGCTTTCTGTCGTGTTATATTTCACATTTGCATAGCTGTGTGTATTTGCTCTTTCATCGCTGTTGTACGCAAGCTGTAATCAGTTCATTTTGTGGCTGTCTTCAGCTAAATTCTTTGTTGATTTTAACATGACAGAAGTTGAAAAGATTACATATTATAAATAGATAATTAATATATCAGCACAGCTTGTTGCTCTGTCTCTCCATCTCTTTATGAGAATCAGTTTTAACATTTCCTCTCCCTTTCTCTCCTCCATGTAGACTGCCTGAGAATTAGAATGAAGCCTGACAGCTTGATTAAAATTTCACATGATATATTTCTGTTTCAATAGAGGATTCCTCTGTCTTGAATAAATAGGTCACGTGTGAAAAATGAAATCACTGATCATTTCCAAGCAGGGTAATTTTTTCATAATGATTTTGTTGTTGTTGTTTAGTTTTGACCATAGCTTGGGGATATGTTTATATTCTAGGATTTTCATTAAACTAATGTCATTTTGGGGAAGAGATGTACAATTCTCATTTTTTGAATGGTAAACCAGGGCACTAGGTTGCCTCACTTGCAGATGAGATTAGAATTAAACTCGTGCATCCTGAGACCCCAGTCATCTCCTGAACATCCTTCTACTTCCAAATCACAATATCCATAGCTAGCGCACTAGAGAACATCAGCTTTGTTTAAGTTTGTGAAAGTCTTAATAGTTGTTCAATGGGTACATGGATTTCTGCAAAATAAATTTAAGACCCCATAAATCTGCCTTTCTTAACTACCTTCCATAAATCTCTTAAAAGTATTTGATGGATCATGGGATCTTGTGGCCCTGCCATGGAAAAATAATGCAGCACAAGCCACTTTCTGGGCTTCACAAAGACCTTTTTGCAGCTTTACATAGAAAGCATAACACATAAATCATAGAATCATAGAATGGTTTGG
>NW_010308728.1:0-6873 GCF_000700745.2 Antrostomus carolinensis
ATTTTATTTTATTTTATTTTATTTTTTTCCATATGGATAGAAGTGAAAAACAAAATTTGGACTGACCCCATATCATACGGTTGAGGAACTCGCCGAAGTTGTAGAAAGAGATGATGATGGCAAGGCTACCGGTGAAAAAGGCTGCTAGCCCAGCTGGGCTGAACAAAGCAAAGAGAGGATATACCCACTCTCCCGTTACAGAATAAATCCACAGGATCCTAGGCAAGGAAAGAAACGACCTTTGGTTAGGATCATTCAGTTAGAAGAACCACTTCATGATTTCTAACTCCTGAAGGGCCAAGTTATCAAAACAATCTTGATACGGAGAAAATCAGCTCAGCTGTCGATACATCTCCTTGGCATTTGGGCTATTTGCTGTGAAGCACACTTGAGCCACTGCTAAATTAGATGAGTTTCAGCAGAGGTTGAAATGCACACAATGTTCTGCTGTCACCCTGGTGGCATTAGCTATTAATGGCAGTAAAATAACAGTAAAATAGCAAAATGTTCAGAAATAGGGATGTGCACTTGGCTGTTCTAAGTGAAGCTTATTCAAACCAGCTCTCACATACGTGTTTGCTCTTTAGTTAAAACAGCTTTTCGGTCCCTATCCAGATCTTGAGGGTCTGTGGAGATAAAGTGCTGTTTCAAACTGTCTCTAACCTGCGGCTGTTGACCACTATTTTGGGGAGTGGAAAGAAGTTTTCAGGAGGTGCAGAGGGCAAAGGGAATTCTCCAGAACCTTTTTTCTTGGCCTAAAAGTAGGAGGAGAGAAGGAGGAGGTACATAGGAAAGGTGTAGCTGTTTTGCTCCTTTGTTCCAGAACCATTTGCAAAGCAGAACTTGGAAAAGAGAAAGAAGGAAAAGGAAGGGGTTGAATATGCCTGCTTTTTCTTCTTTTTTCCTACTTAGGCCTTCTCCTTCTGCTTTTCCTTCTCTCCAAAAATGTCTTGTAGTGACTGTCAGTTCGCTGATACTATTTTCATTGTTTATGGCTTGTAAGAGTGGCTGCTTGGTAGTAAATGCCTGGACTTAATATAAAAATGGTCTTTATATATTAAATATAGAAAAAATACATTTTTATGGATAACATAATATATATTTGCATTGAATATGTAAAGAATATAAACAATAGGACAGGTCTCCAGTGCTTGCTATGAGGATGTGCCATTCTAAAGATGGGCACTTCCCTAAAAAGAATCTTTGGGTCCAAAGAGTCCTAAAGGTTTAATTCTTGTTTTTTTAAAAAAAAAGAATCTGAGGAGTTTGCCATACTTTCTAGCACAAGTGCTAACAGAAAAATGCAATCCCACTATCTCTGAAGGCACCCAACCTGCCACCTTGCACTGAACATCACACCTCAAAGAGAAGTGACAAACAGGCTGCCCCACCAACCTGGAACTGTGTCCTGAAACTAAGGAATAGAAGAGTGCTAAAACAAAAAAAAAAAAAGGTCTGAAGAGAGATGATTTCTCATTTCCCTAGTTAGAGCAGAAGGGGTAGGGTATAAAAAAGGAGGGATTTTTCCTTGCCTGTGAAGAGAGCTTTGCTAATCCCCACCTAAGGAGTAGAGTAGGGAAATGGAGGGGGTTAGTAGTGGAGGTGTCTGGGCCGAGCATGGAAATTTTAAGTGTAGGGACTCATTTTAATTATTTAAGATAGCTTATTTCATCAAACTTGGCTGTAAAACAGCTAAGTAATTTAAAAAAAAATAATAATAAACCCTTCACAAAATGCCACAGAGAAGCTGAGGAGAAATAGCAAAGACTGGGTGCTAACAGGAGCCCATGCAAATCTCAGCGAGTGTTCTTCACTGCGTAGGGCTACTATTTTCTTAATGTGTCTTGAAGAGTAAACCAGAGTGACAAATGTCTTTATATGATATAATGAGGGACTAGATTATCTTGATCCAGTCTGGCCAATTGACACGCCCGTTATGAAGCACTTCAACCCATGTTTTTCAACCTCAACAAATGACTGTGCAGAAACACTAAAGTACTTCCAGTTTTATGACTTGGTGGGAGCTGTGTGTTGCCTTTTTTTTTATCGTGGGGCATACCTCCAGGTTCCTGAGCTTTTACTCATTTTGATCAGAGAAGAGTTGACAGTTTTTTGGTTTTAGTTTTTTGGGTTTATTTTTTGCTAATGATTTCGTACCGTGCACCCCGCAACTTGCTAATGCATATTACTCATTTCTCATGGGTTAAATATACATTCAGCATTCAGAGGCTTATTATTATGAAGATTTCATTGTACCTAATTTCAATTTTTACCAAGATTTTTTCCTTGGATATCAGTGAATGAGTCAGAAGCAGACAATGCCCAGAATTATGGGGAGGATAGACTGAGATAACAGCCCTGGCTATAACTGATGTTGCCAGACTGCTATAGGATAAAGAACAGTATATAGATACAAGGAAGAGGTGATGTGCTGTCATATTATAGCTGGATGCAACTGGGAGATTTATTTTGTCCTCTATTAATGTTAATGTGACCACTGCATGTATTGAAGGGGAAAAATAAAAGTATCTCTAGAGAATTATTAAATGGGAAGATCCAGAAAGGAGAAAAGAACATATTGGCCACATATGAGCTCCCTGAGACTGTGGTTAATTCAAAATTAAAAGGTTGTGAACTGAAAATGAGCATGCAGTGAAAGAAAAATATTTTGATTCCTAACAGAGGTGGAATATGGACATATTACAAGAAAGCCAAGAGTCTCAAGATTTAATTTGGTTTGGTTTGGAGGTTGCATTGTATTTTAGTTTTGTATACAGACTGCAACCTATAATGATTTATATTCCATTGCAAAAGTAGTTTGAACTTTTCTCCAAAAACACAAGCAAAATTGTGAAGATTAAGATTTATCTTATACTGCTCTATTGCTGTTGAAATGGGAAAGGGCAACCTATTGTTACTTCCTCTTGAAGATTTAAAATGCCCATTCTTAAATTTATATATTCTTCCCTGTTTTCAAGGTGATGACTCCAGAAGTAAGGAATTACTTAACGCAACCAGGAGGTGCAAGATCCATCCTTGCAAGAATTAACTAACTTTGAGGAGAAGCTGAGGGAAGGGGGTAGTTTAGCCTGGAGAAAAGGAGGCCAAGGGAAGATCTTATCCCTCTCTGACTACCTGGAAGGAGGATGTAGTGAGGTGGGTGTTTGTGACAGTGATAGAACAAGAAGAAATGGCCTTAAGTTGCACAAGGGGAGGTATAGATTTGATATCGGGAATAATTTCTTCACTAAAAGGGTTATCGGGCACTGGAATGGGCTGCCTGGGGAGGTGGTTGAGTCACCATTGCTGAAGGTATTTAACAGATGTGTAGATGAGGTGCTCAGAGATATGGTCTAGTAGTGGACAGGTATGGTTGGACTCCATCTCAAAGGCCTTTTCCAACCTAACAATTCTATGATTCTCTCAGACCTGCTGTCCTGCAAGTGAATGCCACCTTTCCTTTTGGAATACTATGGGTATTTAAAGCCAGATCGAAGCCCTGCTCAGAGGCAGGTACCTGGTGTGAGGCGTTACTGGCTGCTTGGTTTCTCCCTGCCTTTCATGGACCAGCCAGCTCTCACCCCATTGACACTGGGGAAGGGGAAGCCCAGTGGGGACAGTGACAGGTCAAGGAGAGGCTTTTACGAAGGACTTCATGTTGCTTATGAAACATAAAGTGCCCAAATGGGGCTATGAAATCCCCAGGTTGCAGCACCAACAGTAACAAGCACACATGTGTTAAGATTTCAGTGCACAGGCTAAAAAATCTTTCTGTTAGCTGAAAATTGTTGCCTGTGATTGCAGGGAACCAAGACAAGGAGGCAAAAAGAAAGCAGACAGGTTCCTTGCTGCCTCGGGAGGAGAGAAAGCAACAGTATTGAATCCCTAATATCATTTATCCAGTTATCAGGGCCCTGGGACACATGGGACAAGTCCTCCAAGGGATGACTTTCTACTTAGGACCCTGGCAGCACCATGCAACATCAATTCAAAGAAGATACTGGGAGGACTCAAATGTGTTGGTCCTTGTGTTGATCCTTTGATGAGATCTTGGCATGAGCAGTGTCTCCTAGGGGCTTTAGGGGAAAGCATGGTACATGTGACTGCAATATTCGCCTGGAGAGCTGTCTGGTCTCAAAGACAGTAAAAACCAAATGCTGTCAGAAGACAGGCAAAACAAAGCTGGCGTTAAGCAACTGGGTGAACCAGAACATAGCAATGAATTCAGGAAGCCAGGGTCGTAATCCTATTAGGCTCTGGGTTGGAGTAGGATAAATGTTTCCTAACGTGGTTACACAAAGTAGCAGCAGAGTCCACTGCTTGCACAGTCTTTCAAGTCACAAGTGTTTCATCTGTGCAGTTTATCTTCTAGTCCAGATTTTAATTTGGTGGGCTGAAGCTATTCTGTAGCTGAGAGTGAGAACCAGTGGGCAGAAATGGGAAGGATGGGTTCTCTCATAGTCCCAGTGACTTCTCAGAAAGCTTTGCACGAGGACAAGTCCTCTCTTTGCTGATCAGTTGTCCTGTATCCTCCACCCTGGGGCCCTAGTGTTTCCTGAGCTCTGGGAAGTGTCTCATCCACATCACACCCTGAACCTATACGGACCTGAGCTGAGTCTCAACATGCATCCAGCACTGGGGCCCCCGACACAAGAAGGACAGGGACCTACTGGAGCTAGTCCAGAGAAGGCCATGAGGATGATCCGAGGGCTGGAGCAGCTCTGCTGTGAGGACAGGCTGAGAGAGTTGGGACTGTTCAGCCTGGAGAAGAGAAGGCTCCAGGGAGATCTTATAGTGGCCTCCCAGTACCTGAAGGGGCTACAAGAAAGCTGGAGAAGGACTTTTGGCAAGGGTATGGAGTGATAGAACAAGGGGAAATGGATTTAAACTGGAAGAGGGGAGATTGAGATGAGATATGAGGAAGATATTCTTTGCTGTGAGGGTGGCGAGGCATTGCCACAGGTTGCCCAGAGAAACTGTGACTGCTCCTCCCTGGAAGTGTTCAAGGCCAGGTTGGATGAAGCTTTGAGCAACCTGGTCTAGTGGAAGGTGTCCCTGCTGATGGCAGGGGGGTTGGAACTAGATGATCTTTAAGGTCCCTTCAAACCCAAACCATTCCATGATTCTATAAGGCACCTTCCAAGTGGTTTGAAGTGTTGGCAGCTGTCCATAGCAAAGATGGAGCAGGCAGTGCCTCCAGACCACAGTGCTGTAGCTCGGATGTGATGAGCAGGAGCAGATGCAAACCCTGCTCCAGGGGTGTGTGACACACACAGGAGGTGGGTGGAGGGCTATGGGTGGAGGGGGGCCTGATGAGATGCAGTTTATTCTCTTAGGATCACCCTCCAACAGGCTGAAGATCAACTATGGCACACTGCTGGAGACGTAGGCAGTGTCCACCGGTGGAGTGGGAGGTGGTAGTGGGGCAGATGCCTCCTTGTTAACCCTCAGTTTGCACCTGGCTCTGAGTGTCATTTTCTGTCTCAAGTTTCTAAACCCAGTCATATGTCCCTGCCAAATACCAAACTGTTTTACTCCTGCTCCCATGACCCCCTAGACCTTTAGATCTGGTGGTTTTGCAGTGAGCAAGACAGCAAGCAGAGGTAAACTTGATGGTACTGATAAGAATTAAAGGAAACTCCAGCCCAGCAGAAATAACTCAAAGTACTCCAGAATTTATGGTAACTTTTTTTTTTTTTTCTTATAAGAGGCCCTAGAAGAGCAGGAGGTACCATGTGTGGCCTCAGGAGCTGTTTTGTGTTTGAAGAAACCTGCTCTGCCTATGTCTGGAAATAGTTTTGATGGGTCTCAGCTGAAGTTTATAAACGATTTCTCCACAGAACAGACTGCTGTTTCCCATGTGCCTGGGAAGGAATCTAACTATAGAGTTTGGCCTTGTTTTACAAAGCAGATCACATGAAGAAAATGTTTTAAAAGTACATAATTCTTACCAACTGATATAGAGAAAAGAGACAAATCCTAAGAGGATCAATCCCTTCTTCTTTGCTGGGTAACGGTGTGGCGTGGCAAGGATTTCCAGGAGAGCAAAAGGCAATACAACCGTGTGCTGAGGAGAAAAGAGAGCCCGTCACTGACCGCCCGCGGTGCCTCGCCCTTGGTCACTGCTGATCTCAAAGCTCGAGAGCCTGCCCGTGAGCAAAGGATTATTTAACAATGCTGAATATAATTGTATACACATGCACATACTTAATTTTTTTTTTTTTTTATAGTGAAGACTTATCCCTGAAGTAACAAGCATGGAAATTTTCTTCTTAGTGTGCTGTAAGTACTGGAACAAAGCCCACCTTTCAAACCATCGGCATTACTTTATAACAGGTGAGCTTTCCTGGTTGTGGAGTCTCCTTCTCTGGAGACATTCAAGACCCGCCTGGACGCCTTCCTGTGTAATTTCGTTTAGGTTCCTGCTCTGGCAGGGGGGTTGGACTGGATGATCTTTCGAGGTCCCTTCCAATCCCCAACATTCTGTGATTCTGTGATTCCTTTTACTTTTTATAATGCAATACATTTTTTTGGCAATCCCCATTAGAATAAAAAAGATTGAAATCTATTTTTATGTGTGTTTGAGGATGACGACAGTCTCCTCCTCAAACTCATTAACCAATCAATGAATTGCCTTCCCGTTATCTTCAGGTTACTATCATATTTTATGTATTTTTATTTATTATTTACTCCAGGGCAAATGTAGTGTGTTGTGCTTCTCTTTGTAAATTAAAAAATGTCATGGGGAACACACAGAGGATTTTAGTTAGCTGTGATTTAAGATGATGAAGGAACTTTAAATAAGCTTAACCAAGAGTTAGTAGAGTTAGGTTGTTGGAGTAGCTTTTTGCCCCCCTTTTTCTTCCCCCGCCC
>NW_010308729.1:0-62918 GCF_000700745.2 Antrostomus carolinensis
ACTCAAACCATTCTATGATTCTATGATAATCTCTGTTGTCTAAATACAAAATTTCAGTGCCATTTCAATATTTTAAGTTCTCTGGCTTCCACTGGAAGACACATGCTGTTTGCCCTTGAAAAATTCAGTCTAAATAATTCTATGAGAAGGGATTTTCAGTAACCAGATATGGATTTTTTTTTTTTTTAAATCCAAAACAGCAGGGTTTGGTTATGATTTCCAAGCAGTGCTGCATTCTCCTGGGGCCATCTAGTGTGTATGGGTTTCTTTACAGCCCACAGAAGGCAGCATGCTGCTGGGAAAGGGCTTAACCTTACTGACAGTACTTGTGAAGCTGGGTCACAAATCAAGATCAGCCTGAACCTACTTAACCTCTAACCTATGTGACCAGGATAGAAAAATATTTATAGTGTGACGGCTTAGACAAGCACTGGAACAGGCTGTCCGGGGAAGTGGAGGAGTCACCATCCCTGGAAGTATTTAAAACATGTATAGATGTGGTGCTTAGGGACATGGTTTAGTGGTGGACATGGCAGTGTTAGGTTTACTGTTGGACTCGATGATCTTAAAGGTCTTTTCCAACCAAAACAATTCGATGATCCTATGGCTGTCAGGGCATGTGCAGTATCATAGCTGCTATAAGCCTCCAGAAGATGTAAGAATGATTCTGCAGCTTTTTAAATCAACAGGCACTTGATTTCAAGGCAAATCAGCAAAATGAACTGGTGGGGAAACCGCTAGGGACTGTTGCAGCACTTTGTGATCGCCTCTCGTGTACGAGCAGCAGGCCATGGGTAGTGGCCATGTTGTGCTGCCATTGCTCACTATGCCCAGCTTCTAACCATGAACTTGTCAGATTTTTATTTTTTTTTTAAACTGAAATGTTCCTTATTTGTCAATGGTGCAGTACTTGATATTTCAAAAGCTGCCCTACATTTTGTCATGTCAGTAAGCCATGAGTGAAGGAAAAAGGCTGCTGGTCTGTAGCACAGCAGCTGCAGCAACTATAAATCCCCCACCTGACTGTGGTGGCTGCTGGGACGTTTCTTGGTGAAGCTGTTTCTGTTGCTGTTGCAGTGAGAGTGGCACAAACAGAGACTCCATGAGCCAAGGCAGACATTCCTTATGCACTTTCAGTGTAGCTTAAGCAGCAAAGGGAACACCCATCAGCAGGGCTGGCTGGCTAAGCTGAGTGGTGCAAAGAGTGACACCAGCAGCTGCAATGGGAGGATGTGTCCTTCTTGGTCATCCCTCAGCCACTGAAGCAGAGGGCCTCAGGGACCCCATGTCCAGCCTGCATCGGCATGAGCCTCTGGGGAGACAAACGCCACACTCACCAGTGCCTTTGGTCCTCTTCTGTAGTCTGCCATGGAAAGATTCCCTAATAAAAAAATAATACTATTATTTTATAATAATAATTTTCTAATTTTACACTTTATTATAACACCTTATATTTTTACATGCTAATAGCAGTAAACAACATATCACATAGTTAGTTAGAATAGAGCTGGGAGTCAGGTGTGTGTTGCAGGACTGGTGTGTGCTGCAGGGACTGGGAGAGGAAAGCTTTCAGCAGAGGCAGAAGAAGATCAATATTTTGATGGTGTTCAGCATTAGAGGTAACGGGGTGCCTGCCCACAACTGGAGAAATGGCTGAAGTCCACCCAGGTCATTGGCTTGTCCAGTCATGCTTGCCAAGTATTCATGAGGTGATGGAAATGCCCATCAGTGCATGGGTTTCACAAGGGAAATGCGCTAGAAAACTACCCACTTCATGACCTGTGCACACGCCACCGGTGAGGCTGCTGGTTCAGGGACAGTTCAGTTGTCTCCAGCATTAGGCAGGTCAGCAGGAGGGATTTATTTCTTCTAAACCTTGCAAAAACCTTCTTCGCTTGCAGGGAAGGCACCTCCTTTGCCACCTTCACATCACTCCTCCATGATCTGCAGGGAAGGTCTTAAAGTATGTGGCAGCTAGGTCTTAAAACAAATCTTTCATTAAAAGCATTATTTATTAATAGGTTTGTATACAGAGTAAAAACTATCGGCAGTTCCCTCACATGTACACCTTCGGGCACAGTACAGGTGCGTAATAATGCCCAATGTCCTGGGATGCAGCAAGTGAAATTTCACCCAGGCTTCTGTGTTAGAAAGAAATATATTAATTTAAATAAACTAGTTGATGAAAGGAAGGCAAGGAAAGGGAAGGCAAGGCAGGCAGGCAGGCAGGCAGGCAGAAAGAAAGAAAGAAAGAAAGAAAGAAAGAAAGAAAGAAAGAAAGAAAGAAAGAAAGAAAGAAAGAGAATTGCACTTGTTTTATTTCTTTTGAGCTCTCTTCCTAGTCCCACCTATCTTCTACAAGGCCAGAAAATGGCCTGTTAAAGAGTGGTGTCAGTCAGTACCACGGGCTAATGCTCCAGCTGTTTTCAGGCTGATATTTATTTGCTCCTTGAGAGGCTATTTCTGTAAATACTCCCAAACTCCAACTGTATTCAGAAGGTCCAGTATTAACCTGAGAAACTAGTGGTGAATTATTTATCAAAATTAGATGAATGAGTGGGTAGAGAGTCTATCCACTCTCTTGGGCGGGGTGAGGGGGCGAAAGAAAAAAAAAGAAATGTAAAAAAAATAAATCCCCAAACAGTGTTAGCTGAAGACATTATGTTATGTTATGTTTATGTTCCCTACTGGAGTGGGATTTTGTTGCCTTTTTAATTCAGACCAGTTTATGCCTGCCTGTAAATTTAATGGTCACTTTTGTGACAGCAGATGTCCACTCAGTTCAACTGCTCTTTACTGTCATGTGGCATCCTGGCAGAAGCCAAAATGCAGAACAAGCTGTCTAAAAAGACAAGCTGTCAAAATAAATCTCCATAGAGATGTTGTCTGCTAATCTATGGGAAGTGGAGTTTAAGAGACTGCACTTATTGCCAAAGCAAACGCCAAAAGGACACCCACTGCATGCTCCCAGCAATGGTGAGGGAGTCAAACTCCATCTTGAAACAACAGGCACACACAGGTCTGTAAGAAATCAAGTCCAGGCTGATGCTTTACAATTACGGCCCCTCTGCCAGGGCTGTCAGCGTTAGAAATCCCTGCTGGAGAGGACATACGAGGTGAAGGCTGCTGTTGGGTATTTCAGATACTGTGCATCTAACACCAAATGGTACAGGCTTGAAAAAGCAGCTTTGAAAAAAGAGGAGGGTGATGTGAAAATAGGTGAAGAAGACATCCTTCACAAGCCTTCAACAACAGCAGCAGCTATACAAACTTGCAGGTCTTTCCAGAATTTTTTTGAGCAACCAAATGCCCCTGGCAGGGTCCCCTGGGACAGTGCAGCTCCAGCTCCACCAGAGCAAGTCCCACAGAGAGCTGGCAAAGGAGCACCACCTGCCCCTTTCACTCTCCAGAGGAAAGGAAAGACTTTGTCTCTTGCTCAGGGCACCTCAGGGCAGGAGCAGAGTCTGTCTCCCATGCCGACACCAGGAGCCAAGGGCCAACACACTCCCATGGGGTGTGACTGCAGCAGCCCCACACCACCACTGGCAGCCCCCAGCCCTCAGGAAACATGGGCACAGTTCCAAGGCTCGCTGCCACCTCTCAGAAGCTCCCAGTCCTGCTCTCTGAGGTTTGTTTTGGGCAACAATTTGTGTCTTCTGTTCATGGACTTTAAAGCTGGTGAAGCTCCAACAAAGCCACAGTACTGTAGCACTGACTATTGATTAAATACATCCTGAAACTTTTCAGACATTCCCAGAACACTGGTATTGAGAAAATTTGATGTCAGCTTCTTCAGAAGCTTTTTAACCTTTAGATTTTATTTTAGCATTGAAATACTTTCGAAGTCATTTTTCAATGTCCATTTTTTAAAATATCTTGAAAAACATTTTACTGTCCTTCTTGACATTTTTGGGTTCTTCATTTTTTTCACAAATGTATATATATGCGCATGCACATTTTTATGTCCTACAATTTTTAATTCTATAGTTTCTGGGCACACAGAAATAAATGTGGAAGTGACCACACTTAATGCAATTATAGCCTTCCAACATGTTTAAATCACATTGTGGAAATAAGGTATTTGTCAGCTCAAATATTATCTGGCATTTGTGAAATTCTGATACATATGTGGCATTAAAAATATTGCAGAGCCGATATTAGCCTTTGTCTGGATCTACTCACCAGATAATCTGGACAATTTTTAAGGTGTTTGGAAAAACATGTTTCAAAGCTTCAACATGTTTTTTACATTTCTTCTTGCACTTCAATTACTTGCAGTAATCCTTTTTAATTATTTTGGGCACATTATTTCATTTGTATTCTGCTCAGTTCCCTCATTTTGATAGCTGCTTTTCTCCAGATCCTTTTAAGAAAAAGAAATAATAACAATTTTTCAGTACAGTTCAGAGCTATTTGGATTAATTTTTAAAACACTATTACCTTATTTTTGAAACCTTACCCTTAATTTTTCAATTTTACACTACTCTGATTTCCAAAATAAGTATAAAAACATACTGTGGAAGGAGGAGCTTGTCTTTATTATATATCACATGAAGCGGCTATCAAGGAGTGGCTCATACTCCTCTCCAAAGCACTCAGCCCAGGCAGCCAGCGCAACCTCCTAACACAGGTGGACAGTTCGTTTATTCCCAAGTATTACTGAAGTGGTCCAACATTCATCTGAGAATAAATTTTAAAAGGGTTTCATAGTAAAAGTAGGGAATATTGTAGTCCAATAAATTCCAAAATATACTGCTCAGCAGTGTCAAAATATTTGATATAGACCCCAAAAAAGCAACCAATTAGTCAAAATCTGACACAGAGTTTATTAACAGAGGAAACATTTTCCAGGGAAAAACAAACCAGAACATAACAAAGTGTCCAAAAAGAAAAAAATCTACTAATGCAGTAATTCCAAAAGATATTCAGGTGTTCATTTTGGTTCCCTTCTTTACAGGGATGGATAGCCTCTTTGCCTGAACTCTGAGCCAGCTCCATTCACATTTCTTATGATCAGAGATAGAAGCTTGCCTGAGCTAACCCTGCTGAAACTGGGTTTCAAACTAACAGCCCTTTGGTTAAAACAACGACAAAAAATCCAGTGAGATATTTCCTGCTTCTTTACGTGCCTCATACCACTGCAAACCTGACCCAGACCCTTGAAAGTCACATTCAGCAGAAAATCAGTTTACTTAATATGGTTTGAAATGTCACCCACAGTTTAGCAAATATAGGATTTCTCTTCTGACCAACACCAGATGACACAGAGTTTATACAAGTTTCTATATCTATTGCCTATCCTGTGTGAATCACCAGTGCAGTAGGGAGAGAGGCTTGTTTTGGAGCAGCAGCAACTGAGATGCTAAACTGTGATTCCTCACCCATGAGACAGTGAGACTAGCCATAGGAAATAGGAAAGAAAAATCACATTTGTTCTACTCTGGATCACTATTTATTCAAATTGCAAAAAAAATATATCCACTGGAGTCTGTAAAACTTAACACATCCACGGTGAGTGTCAAAGATGACTCTCCATCCTCCCCTCCCCGCAAGTAAAGAGTGACAGTGCTGGCCCAGCCAGTGCCTTTTCCACTGCTGACTCACAAACCATGTGTCAGAGCATGCACCGACAGAGCGGGCGAGAGCTGCCCCTCACCCGGGATGTGGCAAATTACCCAGCCTGTGCCTCCAGGCAGCAGAAAAAGGAAATATCCCTTATTCCCGGTCAGCTCCTGGAAACCTGACTTACAGGAAAGTCCTTGGGCCATAGGTCCACTCCACATACTGCAGGAGAGCTTTAGGATCACCTTGATTCTTCAGGGCTAGCTTATCCATCCAGGGCGTGTCAAGCTGATTTCTGCACAGCGCAATGATACTGCTGCAGATGTGGGTAGGAATCGAGTTCAGTAATCCAGCAATCCTTGCAATTCATCCCAAAACCTACTTCTTCTACTGGAAGAATATTTTTGTTCTACCTTGGAGAGAGAGACTCTAAAAGTCATCCTGGGAAATGCAACTGTACAAATAGGTAATAGATCTATTACATACTACATATTTCATCAATTAATTTGTTGTATTAAAATACATAATTTTGAAAAATGTTATTTGCAAACCAAAAAATCTATGCAGTCCAGTGATAGAAGTTGCTTGCATTATTTTATACAGGGATTGACAAATTCTCCCCATATAAGAGAAGTTCTTTATTATTAATGTAAGGAATACGGGGAGTCCTATGTGAAACTACTGTAATGTATCCCCTGTAGCTAGTATTTATGTTGAGATCAAATGACTTGTTTTTTCCATCAGGTCAAGTAATCTGACATAACTAAAACCCTTCTGTACAAGGAGGACTCGCAAAATCCATACAGGGCTCCATTCCAACTAGTGAATTTTGTTAACCCACACTGTATGTACACATCCAGAATGAGAGTGGAGATCCTTCCAATACATTTACAAATACGCATTTCAAAACAATTCCGCAAGCTTTATCAGTTATCATTTCAACTTGGCTGGATCCCTCCCATTCAACATTTGGCAGAGCATATATAATTTTCTTCATGAAGAATATTTATTACAAAGAGAAAAACATTATATACATGAGGAAGTGGAGTGGAAAATTATACATCTGGGAAGTGCTTTGTGATAAGCACTCAGATTCAAATTCCAATGGAGCTGCAGGACTTAACTGATTAGCTCACCCTGGCGAAGAAAGTACATTTAGATGAATATTAGACAGATTTTTTTCAGGGTTCTTGAACTTGTGAAATGTTTGAAACCCAGAAGTCTACACTGAGCTTCTGCTACCACTGATGCCATGGTGGAAGTATGGCTGATGTGTGCCTGGCCACTGCATCATATAACCCCGCTCTGCACGGAGCAAGGTATTTTCATGACCAAATCACAAGTTCCTGGCTGAGCCCTCTGGTCTTTAACAACAGTTTTGTCAGGAGAGCCAGCAGCAATGACGGGCCTGGTCTGGGAGATTTTTGCACAACTGTCTAATGTAGGTTTTTCAGTTTAATTGCAAAACGTCACAACACCACACACAATTTGCAGAGTAAGATACTGTATGATTTTAACTAGCACAGCTGATATAAAATATACTTTACTAATTACAATACAGCTAGAAAAATGCCAGCTAGGCCTGATACTGAAAGACCTGTGTGGTACTGTTGTCCAAGAAAATCTTAAGAACAGTGTTTAGGGCCAAAATGCAATCACAAAATGCTATTATGTATTCTTAGGAGTGGATTGGGTTTTGTCTCTTGATTTCTATCTCCTTTGCACATTTCTCTAAATAGACCTGTTATGTTTGACATACTAGAAAGGGTTGCTGTACATTTGTGTTTAGTCATCCATTAAACATCCAGCTGCACGTTTCATGCAAACATGGGGATCAAAAAGGTGAAACTCTCAATTTTCACCTTCATATATATTTATATTAAAATTACTAAACACTTCCCTGTTTGTCAATCAAAACAACATCAAAAGAGCTGAGAATACAATACTTAGCATATTGCAGAGCAGGTAGTAAACACCAAGCAGAGCACGCTCAGAAATGTTGCTTAATGTCCTCACACTCAGTGTGCATGTTTCATTTTACAAAAATAAAAGTGGTCCAGGAGAACGAGGCCATTATCATAGAAGCTTTTGACGGGTACAAAACAGCAAACCCCAAGTGGGATGAACAACATGTCTCCACAAAGCTTGGGCACCATCTACCCTCTTGCATCCTCCTCCAGAACATCTTGGAGACAGAAGCATTGATAGCTTGGGCTGCAGTGCTGGAGCAGAGAGTCGTATATACAGCCACGTGCTTTCCACCTAATGAGTCTAGTTTTTATCAGCAAAAGTATTCATTAGGTTGCCCCTCAATCTTTGGTATTGCTTCTGAGTCCACGCTGGATCGGGCAGACAGCAGCCTGTTCGACTCATCAGGTGTATGTCTAGTCAGGTATTCTCCTTCCACACCTTTCACCTTGGCCCCAGGAGACAGGCTTTCAAAGGTGACATAGGACTCCTGAACTTCCTTGGGTTTCCGCACAAAGCATTTTTTGCAGCGCCTCTTCAGTGCTCCGCAGCAGACCACCAGCGTCAGAGGAACAGCAATGACACAGGCCACGCTGATGACAACCACATTGATGAGCTTCTGGGTCCCCCCTGCGCTGGCAACTTCATCTGTGGAAAATATGATGCATTGCTCCTTCTTGGGGATCAGCCCTTTCACGCAGACACACACAATGTATTTGGTCTCTGGCAGCAGCCCATGAACAGTAACCTTGGTCTTCCCTGGCTCCACATTGATCCGCCGCATGTCTCTCTCTCCAAAGACAGCATAAAGGACACTGAACACTGTTGTGTTCTTTGCCAGAGGTGCCTTCCAGACCACGGTGATACTCTGGTCAGTGTCTCCTATCACCCTGACAGACCTCACGATTCGCTCTGGCTCCTGCTGACCAGTAGGTGGACTCACCAGCAGGTTTCTGGGGTTGCTATCTTGTGCCACATCTGGGAGGAGGAAGCTCTCTCCGGTGACCGCTCCAGCCCCCAGAGTAGGCACAGTGGAGGTGGTGATAACATACCTTGCCACTAGCTTGTCATTGTAGGCAGCTGCCTCCATCCCACTCACCTTCCCACTCCAGGCACCTTTGGCATTAGAGTTAGGGTCATCCGTGCTTTCTGAGTCGGTGATGATAAGAGATATGAACGCCTCTGTTGCTCCCAGAAAATTCTTTGCTTTACAGATGTACTCTCCAGAGTCGAGGTAAGAGACTACAGGCAGGCCCAGAATAGACCAGCTCATCCCATCACTGGAAATCTCTTGGTGAACTGCAAGGAAGGAAAAAATGAAAAATGAATAGGCAATAATCAATAGAATTAATAACATGTTTTGTAAAATATTAAGATTCAAACAGCCAAATGTCTGCTCAATATAGTAGAATCATAATTTGGTTTTGCCACCAAGAACATTACAAAATCAAAGTAAATCCAAGAAAGGGACATTAACGCTATAATTAGGTCATGTTCAGATTTACACAGACCAAACATATGTGAAGTATTTGATACTATTTCCTCCCAACTGACATACAGTTTGAAAACAAACCAGGAAATATTCTTCCATTAAAAAGAAAACCAAAACTTAAAAGCTCTTACATGGGTACAATACTTTAAGAGTGGAAGGAGTAGGCAGTAACACAAACTATGTTGAACATTAGATGTAGTCCTCTGAGTTACAGAAAATACAAACAGTGGAGTTTTTTTTCCAAAAACCATATATGGCCTAGTCTAGAGTATATGGAGAAAAACAGCTGAAAAATAATATCCCTTTCACTGCTAAATTAGTGCAGGTTTTCACACTGAGCCAAACACAGGGAAGTGTGATCACTTACCACTGAACGATGTGTACACAGCTGAGTGTTGATTTTCTCACCTGGTTTACCAGAAGGCTAAAACTAGCTTTTTATGCCTTTTTCTGTTTGTGCAGAAAAAAAAAGAGCCAGGATCATGCAGAAGGGTGAAGCACCTTCTTTACTATTTAACCAGCTTCCTTAGGACGAGCACAAGTACTGGCCCTGCACTTTCTCATTGATAGATAAACCAGGGGGATGTCTGAAAGGCAAAGGTAAGACAAGATGCAAACTTTTCTCAAGCCCTCATGGGGTCAGGATCCTGTCTTGGCAACCAGGGCACATTCCAATGGCAGTGAAATACAATGGCAGCAGAAGTTACTTTTTCAGTTTAATTATTTACTGAATGGGCATATTAAAAAACATAAAGCTACCGGTGTTCCTATGACACTTCCCCATACATACAGACTGTGGGCTGTTTGTCACTCCTATTCAGAACACCAACATTTCAAACAGTCACATTATAGCATTGGCACAGAAGCTGCCATTGCTGAGAAATAATGTATATTTTCAGCCAACAATTCATTGAAAGGTGCTGAAGTCTGATTTAATGGGGCACACAAAACATCATTCTCAGTTGTAGCTCAAAGTAAACTCAACATACACTTTCAGGAAAGCATTCTCTGTTTCATTTTTGTTGTGGTTCTCTTTCGAGTGTAGGAGGGATGTACGATGGGTAGACATTACTATGAGAATCAGCTCTGCTACATCCTGCACATCATGCACAACAGAGCAATGACTTGTGCAGAGCCCAGAAAAGGATATTTATTACAAGTCGTTCTACTGCTGTGAAAGCAAAATACTCTCTCCCCTGTTTCTGTGCACTGAGGAGCCCAGTAATCCTTTGAAGATCAGACCCCATACTTAGTGATTTATCTGCTGAGTTTAAACCCACTGTGAAAGTCAGGGCCAGGCCTAGGAGACAGCATTCAGGGGAGGTTGGAAGGATGAAGGTTCAGGTCCTGATCTAAAACTTCTAGGGCAAAAAGCTAAGGATGACAGCCTTGAGTGCAGCAATGGTTTCGTCCCTAAATTCCCTAAACATTAATTGTAATTTGGGGTCCACTCGTTCTTGTGAATGGAAATGAAAACATGATCAGTCACAAAAACAGTGGTTGGTTGAAGGCTTCTCCTACAAGAGAGGCAAGCACAGAAGAGGGACCTGGTCAGCATTTCTCCCACAGAGCATTTTCCCAAGAGACCTTGTCAATCCATCAGAAACGAACCATTTCTTGGAAGCATTGTCACTGAAGTATCGTATTCTTCAGCAGTTTAGTGGCTCTTTTTAAATATATTAGCAATGTTGCATGTTTGCAATCTTTTATTTCTTTGCCACAGCAGATTTGAATCCCAGTTGAATTCACATCAGACACCTCTCTGCTAGAGATGTTTACTAACTGATTAATAGTAGCTCATCATTACTCGCAAAGACCATAAAATAATTCAGTGGGAAGCCTTTTCAGTGACTGAATAATTGAATACCTAGCTAACCAACCTAAAAAAGCCTCTTGCTACAGCTGGACATACTTCATTTCTTCAGCTTCAACAGACTTGCAGAAAACCCCTCAACTCCTCTCATTACCACCACAATTGTTATGAAACAAAGCAAGACCAACTTTTTCCACATGATAGTATACATTTATCTGATGATATTTATATCAACATGTAAGTAATTTTTTAGTCTATAGAAAATCACAGTGCTATAGTGAATTACACACAGTACTTTTGTGAATTATAGTGAATCTTAGTTTTGCACCTCTTTCTTTTTTTAAGTCTTTTATCAGTAGGAAGGATCTATTGACATAGAAGCTTCCACTTGCTGTACAGTCTGTAGAAAATAAAGGTGCAGGTCCCTGTCATTCATTCTATGTGTACGAGGAAAGCTTAAACCAAACCTACCTGTGCCATTCAGTTGAGCACCATCAGCCCTTCTCCAGCTGAGCTCAGGAATGGGCACCCCCGTTGTCCCACATCGCAGTAGCACAGTGCTGCCCAGGATGGTCTTTACTTTGGCTACAGAAGTATGTACAACGGGGCTTTGACACTTCCTTAGTTCAACTTGGCTGAAGAAGACTCCTGCAAGGCTCCGGGGGGTGAAGCATTTAAGCCTGGGCTCAATGAATGCTATATTAGGAGACTGGAAATTTAGGAAATGGACCATTTCATACAGACTGCAGTCACATACCCAAGGATTGTCTTGCAAGCCTGTCAAAATAAAACAGAGAACAAAGCTACTCCAACAGCAACTTTTGTTTCTGCCGCTTTTGTTTCTATTTTTCAGCCGGACAAACCATGATAGGCTCCTAACCTGCCTGGCAAGGACTGCCTGTGCCTATGCAGGGTATGCAGGGAGGGGACAACAGCCCCTCGCTGCTGTTGCCTGAGCTCGATGGAGCCCATAGTTGCCAGCTAGTAGAAGAGAATAAATATGACTTGCTAAGGTATCTCAAAATCTGGAACTGCAATCATATTCTTTAAGTTCAAAGCAGGGTTATTCATATCATGAAAACACCATTATTTATGTACGTAAAGAAGCAAAACAAGCAGTTATTATAAGCACATTTGGTTCCAGGATGGAAAAACAAGTCGTCATGGGGGAGGATTGGTTTGTTTTGGGGTGTGGATTTTTTTGGTAAGAAGAGACTATGCAGTCTCTTCCTTAGACAGGCTAGGAAATTCTTCTCACAGGAGATTATTAAAACATCAGCCAGATTATTAGGCCAACTGTCAGGCCTGCAATAGGTACAGGTGATTCTACTTGACTGTAAGAGTTCTCTTCCAGCCCTGTTATTCTAAGGGTTTTTTATTAATTTAGTAATCAGTTGTTTTTCCTGAAATGCTAATTTACACTTGATAAGATCAAAGACCTGTTTTAAGTAAATTGTAGAATATACATGTTATGGTATAGCAAAGAAAATAAATAGGCATTAACTATATTAAGAACATACACATAGAAAGGGGTATATTGAAGCACACACTCCTGTTTCAGAGTCACAGAATGTTTCTCTTTTTCTTTTTTGTGATACCTCAGTGTGCACTTACTGAACTCAAATACTGAAAAAATGAGACATTATTAAAAATAGACCTGTGAAGATGGTACTGAAAAAGCACAATTGGAACTAGGGCAATGCAGGAACAGAAGTTGCTGCATTCTGATTAAATCTGTGCCACCCTGCTTACAAATATTTGCATTCACCTGTCCTATGGAAAATTTATGGTCTCTAATAACTTTAGCCAGCATGGCTCTGCTCCCTCCAAGGGGGCTTCACCTCCTCTTTTCCACAGGCAGCCCAAGAACATGGCTCAGGGCTGGCAACTACCTGAAAGTAAGAAGTACTAATACTCCTTCGATTCCCAGCAGGAGGAAACAACAGCTGCCCACCCTATGATGCCCACTCTTGCTGGCCCATGGCATGCTGCAGCAGTTGTCATGCAAGTAGCAGCTCTCTAGCAAGAACCAAGTTTTGACAAAAGCACAGAGGGTGCACCACAAGGCTCCATGAGCATGAAGGAGCTGCTTGAATTTGCTAGAGTCAACAGAAACACGGGGTCAATCAAAAGCCCCTGAGACCTGAAATAAACTGTTTTAAAGACTGCTGAAAAATCTCTTGCTGAGACCATTGCATACCATCCTACTCAGGCTTGGAAAAGAGTCTGAAAGTGGTGGACCTTGGTGGGAGGGCATTTCTTATAAATTAATGTATTAAAGTTAAGAGGACTATAAAGAATGAAAGTTCTTTATAATGAAATGAAAGTTCTGAAAGTTTCATGAAAATGAAAGTTCTTTATAATGAATGAAAGGGAAAACGTGGGCCCTCTCCAGAAGGCAATTTTTGCTAGCAGCTTCACTTCATGCTTCTGACTTCATGCACCAGATAACAATTTATTCCAGATTCCTTGGCGGGTGCCCCAGCCCCAGTTGATGCCATGGCACCCCCAAAGCCCCAGTGAGTCCTTTGCTGCCCTGCACAGCACAGTCCTGTGGGCTCATGTGGGCAATCCTCACGTACCAACACTTGCAGCCTTGGCACAGACTATCAGCCAGCAAGCTACCACTGAAAGTACTTCTCCTTGACGTAGACTACAGGCAAGGGCTCTGAAGAAGAGTCACAATGGTGATCTGTAGACAAAGGAAGGGATTGGGTTGATTCTTTATTATTCATGAATTTCTTTATGCTTCCATGAGAAACAGTCATGGGCAGAGTGAAATGAAAACATGAAAACATGCAGCTGTGTTCTCCCATTCTGCTCCTGCGAGGGACATTGTTCTACCACAGACATGCATTTCACATATCTGGTCCCTGTGGGTGTTACCAGGATAGGGCCTAGGAGCTGGAGTGTCAATACATTACCGTATTAATCTTAGCATTATACTTATTTGTCTACATGAATTTTTTAGAATCCTGGCATAAGCAACCTGTGCACAGCTGGCTACGTAAACACCCAGGTTGGCCATGAGCATCACAGAATAACATTTTTACATTTAACTTGACTCTAAAAAATAAAGAAAGGAAAGAGTATGATCTAGGTAGTGTCTTGCCATGCCACAGATGAAACAGGCAATCCCAAACAGCTAGGTTTAGCTAAAGAACTTGATACTGCATCTGGCAAAACAAGGTGACGAAACACCTCGTCCTCTCCTGATGCTAATGCAACCTTAAACAACATCTGCTAAGGACACTAAAAGCTTTGTAGGTGGCAATTTGAATATTTTTAAAGTCCTGAGTCTCTTTCTGCTGCAATCTGGTTTTAAAAACTTTACCCCCATAAATTCATCCAGAGAACAAAGAGCAATGGGTACTTCACAGAGTGAGAGAAAAAAATGCAATGTGTCTGATGAGATTCTAGGCAAGTGCCTGAACTCACATCTGTGGCTGTAGAGGAAGTACATGTAGATGCACACACACCGCAGATCAAAGAGAGTCAGTGGAGCTGGGTCAGCTCATAGCAAGCAAAGACAGCAGATGGCAACAACTCTGAACCATCATCAACCTGCTGTGGATTTGAACCAGTGCATGATGGCTAAAGGGCTGAGTAGTAATCCCTTGAACTAGTAAATGTGCTTGAAACCTCATCTGGGGATACTGCAGCCAAGAGGATTCACAACAGTCATCTGTAATATGCCCTCTGACACAAAAATGGACAACTGCCCCAAAACTGTACTTCTGAAGAGCCCAAAATTGTTACCAAAAAGTGGATTCTTGTAACTCTATAGTTGCCCTTGAAGGCTTTGGGGAGGCTAGGGTTTAATTTTGTGTGAACAGATATAAAAAGCTCTAGAAAGAGACAAACTGTCAGTCCTGACCCAGATTTTATGCTCAGTGATGGTTTTATTGCTCTTTAATTTGACATAATAAATATCCGTCTTTTTATTTAATGCTGCTTAAAATGGATCGATTCCATAGTAACTGTTATTAGAGAAGAGCACATGAATGATGTGGAGCTCTAATCATATTTGTATTTCTGTCAAAAATGGCAGTTTTGTGTTACAAAGATTCAATCAAGTGATGACATTTATGGTGCAATAAGCTGGGTGTGGGGAGCTTGAGGTGAGTTTGTTAATATGTAAATGAAATTGCAAACCTTCTATGGGGTATTAAATTGTACACAGCAGTGTACTTGCTGTGGTAACCACAGGGGGTGAAAATGCTGCAATAAGATGCAGAGCTCTTGACATTTGTGCTCCCTGCAAAATGACAGGCACTTCTCTTACCTAGGATGATCTTGGAGTTATCGTTGGGGAAGTAAGGAACTGCCTGCAAGTTGGCCCAGGTGGCAATAAGAGCCTGAGGAAGAGTCATCAGCTTATTGCTAGACAGGTCCAGGTATGTGATATTCTTGACATAACGAGCAGCATCTGGAGGGACTGAGGTAAGTTCGTTGTTGTGTAAATCCAGAAGCCTTAGCTGTGGCATGTCAGACAGCGTTTCCCAAGGGAATGATATTAAGTCATTTCCATCCAGCCTCAGCTCCTGCAAGCGACGAAGGCCCTTGAAGGTGATCCTGCTGAGGCTGGCCAGGGAGTTATAGGGCAACCAGAGGTACTCCAGGTTGTGGAGCATGTGGAAAGCCTCTCCTGGCACCCTGCGGATGGCTGTCTTTTCTATCCGAAGCTTGGACGTATCTACAGGGATGTTCACGGGAGTAATGGTCATCTCCGGGTCATTACACAGCACTGTCCTGGTGGGGAAACACAAACACAGATGTGACTTTCTTGATTTTGAAAAGGTTGTGAAACTTTATTTTAATACTAGATTTTGATCTGCCTTTCTTTTTTTTTACAAGCTTTCTTTTTGTCATTTCCTACTTGCTCCTAATCTCTACATTATCACCATAAGTACATCAACAGGCAGTAATTCATACGTGCCTTTTGACTTCAGAGATTGCAGTGTTGTGCCTCTCCTGAAATGGTGTGGTTCTGAGTCTGGCCCATATAGTGTTCCTGCTCTATTTTTCTTTCAGTTTTTTTAGAGTACCTACGATAGACAGCATGCACAACAGAGGATTTTAGTGTATGTTAAAACAACAGGATTAATAAATGAAACAATAGAAGACATATGAAAAGAAGCCTTACTGACATGTGGGATGGCAGGAAGTAATATAGATCAAATACAGCACAGGATCTTTGGTTCATGAAATGAGGATAAGTCAGCTAACAACTCACTGGAAATCAACTACAGCAAGCTCTGCTTTACTATGAAATTGTCTGGAAGGTGTGTACAGATGGCAGTGGTCATACCACAGGTATGTACAGTTATGAGAGTGAAAGTGCTGAAAATTAACTCTTTGGAAAATGTTATACTAAAAGCAAGGCAGATTTATGTGTCTGAAACATTCCTTCCCATTTCTAATCTCTAGAGGTCAAATCATGAAAACCCTATGCTGTATTTTTGCAGCCTTTGTACAAAAAATGTTGACTTTGAATTTGCCAAGTTGTAAGATTGTAGGTAGCCATGAGGAACAAAGGGAGACAAAATAGGTCTCTCAGATTGCACTTTGATTTGCTTATCAGCAAGGAGAGAAAGGCAAGTTCTCAACAAAACACAAAGCCACCTTGCAAAAGTTAACAGGTTAGATAGGCATGTCCCACTCCACATGCTAAACAAGGTACTGCTAGAAATGTAATGTGATCAGTCAAGTAACATTTTCTTATCACATCACCTGGCTGATAAACATAATATTACAAAGCTGCCAAAAACAGATTGGTTTTGGCTGAAAGCAATTATTCTTCCACTATCAACAAAACCAAATAACACTGCTGAACTGCTCGTGCAAATTTCCCAGAGTTAAATGTTATTTGAGCCTATAGTGAAATTGTTAATTTATAATCAGAGCATAGTACATTACTCTCATCCAGCACTTTTATTGTGGCATTAAATCCTGACCACCTTCAGCTGAAAGCTGAGATTTTGAGGAAGAAGAAAAATCTAACAAATAAGAAAAATCCAGAAATTTTCTTTCAATAAAATATTTTTTTTGTGTAGGCAAGACATAAAATTTTTGATACCAGAGACATTATGGCAGTAAAACAGTGTGCTTCTCAGAGTGTCCCTAGACTATGTCAGTGACCACTAAACATTTAATCTATGGGATAATCTCCTTCTACTAGAGAGAAATAGGAATCATAACGCAGAAAAAAGTTGACATTATGCTTCTTAAGGGAGTAATTGATATTTGCTTTATTATGTATCTTACCAAAACACACTACAGGTTTTTCCAGTCACTTGAGAGGAAATTCCCCTGAGAACTGTGACATTTATGGAGCAATAATTGTCTCTCCCCCTTTTGCACTCCCTTTTAACAATTGCAGACTATTTGTGTCTCTACCACACTTCTTACCAGGAAAGTTTCTGGTATTAAATTTATAGCACCATAAAAGAGATAAGAAAGTAGATCTATTTCATGGGGATCCCAAATATAGGGGACAGCCTATCATTTCAGTACTGTGGTCCTGTCCAGAAAAAATGTCTTCCAAAGGATTTTGCAAATACTGTATCTCTGTCACAAAACAGCCACTACTGTGAACCACACCTTGTAAAAATGTAGCCTGTATTTCATTAAGTCAGATCATTACTTTGTGATTACCCTTCAGAAAGACTTTTTTATTACAGTTCTCCAGAGAAATGTCTGTACATGGTGTTGCATTCAAAAATGGATGCCCTTCTGCTCGTCTTCTTTTTTAACTGAAAGTTTTCAGTCTGAGAATTATCTTATTTTATTTTTTTAATAATTATTATCTATTTTTTTGGTTCATTCTCATCTCGAGACTATCACTTTGCCTAAAATATCCAACTGAAGAAATTTTTTAAAATGGAATTGTAGTTTTTGGTATCACAACATAAAATTAATCTAGTTACACTTTAGAAACAACCCAGCAGAGCAGAATAAAGCCTTTTAAAAGTTTCAGCATAAAGGTAAAAAACTGCAAATGTTGTATAAATTTTATTCCCTTTTTGCCACTGCACCAGTGGTAATTATGTCACTTCTGTTCTCACAGAGATGCCCAAACGCTTTCTCTGAAATCAGCTTACTGCGTTTTCAGAAGCTAATCCTCTGCATACAGCTAGAGCACAAAGCAACTGGAAAAATAACGGACATGAAGTCTGGATGCAATATTTTCTCCTCCAAGCACCCTTATAGAGGAGAAGAAAAAAAAGTCCCTAACACCCAGACAAAGAGCGGCAACCCGCTTGGGGAGAGTATCGGCATACCTGGCTTTCGTCCCTTCGCCGAGGCTGTGGAAGGCGCAGCTGCACTGCGATGGGCACGAGCAGCCTGCCCGTGGCAGCCCTCCGAGCGTTACGCAGCAGAGCAAACTCACCACGATCCACATGGCTACCTGTGCACGGGAAGGACACCTGGGCACCAGACAGCGTGGAGGGTTTCGGCTATTGTTTCATCCATTGACTGGTCACATCTTGTTAACTCCCTTTCGTTTTCAGCCACACTGTGATCTTCCAGTCCTCGCTGAGTCCATCAGATAAAAAAGGATAGGCAGGGATTAAGGATGGGGACTTGAGTTATTTTCATGAGGGTGCTTATTGCTTCCTGGAACTGTACTGACAGCATTTCTTCCCTCAGGGAGCCATATCAAAACACCCTTCTTAGTGTTTTGGGGGTCTGCATCACAGGCAAGATAACCTTTATCTGACCAGGAATTACCAATAATTTACTTTCTCACAGGGAATTGGGAATACTTAAAATCAGTTTCTTGTGCTAATGGAATGTAAACCTCCTATATAAGAAGACTAAAAAAATATATAGTGACACTATTAAAAGGCTTTACTTTCTTTTAAAAACTCCTCATTTGATCAAGCAATTGTTGAACTGTTGGCAACATGCCTAATATTAACAAGCAATGAATAACCCAGTAAATATGCACATATTTCAGTCTATATCAGGGCTAGCACACATCTTGCAGAACTGAGCATTGTGCTCTGCCTTGCTGATACAGCAAAGCCCAGACCAGGGATCATTTTTGGGAGCACCACCTGATGCAGGGCCATGGACAGCTTCAGGAATGCTAAGAAAACCTCAGCTCTGTCTTAAGGACAGCCCAGAGTGAGTGTCAAATTATTTTTATGCACTCAGACAGTTGTTTCTCATCTATTAGCAAAGGCAGACATAATTGCAAAGCTGATGGACCACCCACATTTTCAACAGTCTTCATCTGACTCCAAAGAACACAAAACACGTGAGAAAAATATGCACAAATATAAAGCTAAGAAGCTGCTGCTTGAGATGGAAGCACAATTCTATTCATATTAGGAAGGACATCTCATGTTTATAAAGACTATTATTTTCTGTTGAATGTGAAAGTATATAAATCATTCACACTATACATGTGCAACACTCCCTTAAAAGTAAAAAGCTTTGGAGAACCTAATAGATTATTACTTTCAACCTGATCAGATTGTACTCCACCACTTCCCAGCCATAGTGCATTATAGCTTTGGCAGAAAAATTGACCACTGTGTCAGACACAAAACAGAAAACACAAGTTAAAAGTTAACATAAATGAGGAGTAAATGAACAGCTAGTGGTAAAGCGCTAACCAGACACTACTCCTCCAGAGATGCTTTAAGAAAACATTTCTCTTCCAATTCTGGAGCTCAGGAAAGCCTCAGTGCCTAGCAGTGTTACATGGGAGAGTCCTAGATGCCTCACTCAGCATAAAATATGAGCAACGCTACTAAAATCCTAGACCCTGTTAACTCAGTAGGAACTCTGCCATCTGCTCCACCCAAAGAAATAGGAGCATGGGATCAAATGTGGCTGACTGAGGCAGAAATCACCTGGCATCATGTTGGCCTTTCAGCACCCATCACTTCCCAGCTTCCCTTTTCTTTACCTAAGAGAGAAGGGAAAAGTAATGACAACCACAGATCCCTAACAAAAGACTAGTCCAAGGTAGCTGTCAAGATGGACAGGGTATTCCAAAATAAGCGTAACATAGGCAACTTGAGTTGCCTGTTGCCGAAGCTGGTCTCTTTTCCTGTTGGCAATAGAGGGAATTAAGGGAGACCAGTTCCCCATCTAAGCTGGATGCAGAAGGTTACATGGTGTAACTACCCTCACATCTCCACTGCTTCCTCACTGCTCCCTGCTCTCCTGCCTGTGCCGATGATCTGCCCGTGCGAGGAGGATCCCTATGGGATAAACCGGCTGAAGTAGCTCCAGGTAGAGAGCTCACCTCCCACCTCTCCTTTCCAGCACTCCTCTCTGTTGTGGACCTGTTGATTTTGCTTTTCCTTTCAAATATTTAATCAGAAGTTTCCAGTCAGAAGTGCAGCAATAACATAGCTATTCCTCCATACAAACTACTTGAAGGTTAATGAGCATGTTACAGCAACAGCATATGGCATTGTTCCTAGCAAAGATCGCTTACCAGGATTTCTGGTATATGGCTGTTTTCATGCAGAATTCATCCTGTGCTCTTCAGCAGAATGAAATTACATTGGCAATTTTTCAGTAATTCTGGGTAATGAACTCTCTGAGTTTCAAGGTAATCTAGATGTGGTTTGGGGCTATTAAACAGACTTTTTATGGTGCCATAGGTTTGCATAAGCTTGTTTCACAAGTAACTCCAATAATTAATTAAGGCTTGTAATCACTTACTGAGAGGATGGCCCAAAGCATTATTTTTCCCCATGCCATTTTCAAATTCTACATTTATTGTTGTTCGAAGAGAAATTCAAGTATCTCATTATTTATTTCTGAAGAGATGAGAATACAATGCAGTGTTGCTCATTAAATATCCATAGTTGTTCTCTCATCGACTTTCATTAAGTCCCATTTCTAGATTTAATGATTTCCCAGTTCCCTTAGTGATCTCCAAGCTATGACCAAGCTCATCAGGTTTTTTAGTGCACTCATTGGTCAACTTGCCTTGCTGCCCAGACTCTGTCTCAGCTCAATACTTGCAACATTGACTGAAACATCTCTCTCCCCAGTGAAGATAGATTCTACTTGAAAAAGCAATTCAACATAATTAACCTCTTGCCTCTATATTTTTTTTTCAATGCATCTGACAAAGTGGTTTCCCTCTATTGAAGCTCTGGAATAATAAACTTGTAGAAAGTAGACAGTAACTACGGTAAGGTTTGCTTTCATTAACTTCAATTTTGCCTCACAAATGAAACATCTAAGTTACAAATAAATGCTGGGAGCAGTAGCAGTAAACTTAATTTATAAAAACCAACAGCATTCAATAAAGCATGCCTTAGCAGATGCTAACACAATGCACCTTGTCAAGAAAGCTGATATTTAGTCAACATTACACTCACTTCTGAACAAGAAAGAGAAAGACCTAGTGGTGGGCTGAGAGATTAATAAACCAAGATAAATAAAAGTGGGAATATTAACATATTTCTAACCTTGGAGTGTATTCACAAGTGTGTCAGATACATGTGGCAAAGGGAGGGGAAAGGACCAGTCAAATAATAACCCAGTTCTGTTTTATCAGCACTTACATGTTTAAGGTTTTCCTCCCCATTGGCTTTATTCTCTCATAATCCTTCATTGGTACATCACCATCAAATGATGCAAATGATGGGTTAAGTGTCAAACCACAGACAGATCCATGTTAGGCTTCATTCGAATGGCCAAGAGAGTGGGACTCATCTCACCATGAGGAAATTTGACAAGAGGTTAATTAGGATGTGAGGAAACCAGCTCAGGTAGGCTTTGGACATAAGGAGCTCGAGGAAGAGGAAAAGGAGGAGGAGGAAGGCCTTGGTGCACAGGGAGCACCAAGATATCCCCTGGTGCATAGGCTTCATGGATGTAACAGAAAGGAACGGGCAGAAGAGAAGAGAGAGAATTGGTACAACAAAGGCAATTAAACAAGATGCCTAAAAGCATAAGGGCAGATGCCAGTACTTGCACTTCAGGGACTGTATGACAGGAACTGCAAGCATGTGTGAGGCAGCATCGGTGAGTGGGCCACAAGATGCTGCTTCTGATTACATCCATGCCCCCTCCTTAATTTAATGAGATGGAAGACATAAAACTGGAAGCAAAATATGACTACTGTGTTCAACAGACCATGTATTCACTTTTACACAGTTCTGGTTTGTCCTGAAGCATTTGTTTGCAGTGCAACAGCTTTCTAGCTCTTCAAGGTATTTTTAAGGCTCAAGTGCATTATTTCCTCCCAACTGCTGAACAGTTATTCACACATTATGCTACTTAATTTAAAATGAACGTTCATTAGCTAATTTCCTTGTAGGTACAGGTGATATTTATATGAAACTTTTAAAAATCCGTATAACTTGCTAAAGGTACTAGTAGCTTACTCAGGAAGTAAGGAGGTTTTTTTCACTGCATCAAGTTAAAAATATCAGCAAGAAAAAAAAAACATACAAAGAATCAGCCAGCAAGTGTCATTCAGCAGAAGTGTAAGAATGTTTTGTATTCTCAGAATAGCCAGATACTCTGTTTATATTTTTGGTGTAATTAGATGTAAAGCAAATGGGGTCAGTCTACTGTCAGCAAAGCTCAGCACATGGAAATCTTTCCTATCTTTCCTAAGTGGGCTATAATTTAGAGAAATTTTGTTTTGTTTTTAATAAGATTAATTACTTGACATTATGGTTTCAATTTTTTCCCATATAGACTTTTTGAACACAGAAATGTTTTATCACCAGATTCTACTCGCAAGCTCAAAAGCAAAATTTGAGTGACTAACTCAGCATGCTCCACTAAATCACTCATATTTAATATGGCCATTGTACAGAATTTATTTTTACTTCTTTTCCCCATATATTTAGAGAAATACAGCATAAGGCAAATAAAGCAGCATATTTTATCATAAATGAAAGCCATAAAATACCTTATTATCATTATTTTGTCTGAAAGGTTTTATTAGCAGGCAACACATGCCAGACACTAAATCAATTTCATTAGGTAAATGCATCTCCAAGAAGCTTCTGGCAGGGCACATCTTGTAAAGTGGAAAATCCTTCCCACTGATGCAAGTCGAGAGCACGTTAATGCATTACGTCATTCTAAATTGGATCTTGCACTTAAAGCTGATGAAGGCAGCTCCACCAGACCTATAGGAATGAAGTCATTAATAGACCTCTAGGCATCCTGAAGAAATAAAAGAAACCCAAGCAGTTTTTGGCATGGAGCATTAAAAGTCTATCAGTAGTATTTCTTTTGAGCAAACATTTACCTTTGTTGTTATATTCAGTAAAGAACAGCAGAAGTGAGTACAGACCTGTAACCCAAAGGGGAGATAAATGCATACACCTCCATTAAGAATGCAGCATTTGAGCCATTTCTGTCCACACAGCAGAAGCCACTTCACAAGGCCACGTTGCAACCAGCAATGCTCAGTGAGGCAAAGTCTAGCAGAAGATGGAAGTATACACCAATCCACCTCATCCCTCCCTCCCTTCTCCCTTTGGACTTGTGCACCTAGGCAAGTCTCGTCATGACTGACACAAATTCATAGTACTGGGTGTCCATGTCACTATTGTACCAAAGACCTCCAGGTCCAAAAGAAGAATGATTTCCCCAGTAACCAGTAAGGCAAGTTTGGCCCTGGTGTGGAGGAGGTGACACTAACTCTTGCCTCACCTTAAGGGAGGAGTGGGCCAGCCACCATGGTCATGGCCCTTCTACTCTTCTTCTCCAAAAGCCCCACAGGGACAAACAAATACCACTGGGGTTGGACGTACAGGACCCCAGAGCAAAATTCTCTGGGACAAACTCTGTAAAGCCTCTCCACAGAGGGAAAACAGTAGATGAACTACCTCTTAAAAGCTCTCTGCAAACCTGTCTTTGAGCCTATTAGTCTTGAGCACTAATGAGAGACTGAACGTATGTTACCCACTAGATAGAAGTTGGAAGATGCTTCCACCCACAAACAATAAATGCACAGAAAATATGCGTAATTCCATGTCAGAAAATGCTTTAACTGCCATCCAGCAAGGTAATGTCAAAAAAAATAACACAAATATGAAAAACACAACTGAATTGCACAGAGCGAATATTTTTGAGGATACTGATGTTTCCGACTAGCTTTGTTACACACACAAAAAGACCTTTAAATCTCAAAACTAGTATCATTCATACATACTACAGTTATCTACCAGCTTTCTGCTATGCCGACTCTCTCGACATTACAGCTGGTAGTAGCAGGGGGAAGAAAAGGAGGAAAAGAGAAGTATTGAAGCAAATTCTCAGTGTTGGAATTCATAGTTTACAAAGTGCTTACTATTTCACGTTTATACTGAAACAATGCCTAGGAGCTCTAGTAAGGCATAGGCACTCTAGAAGTTTTTATCAGACCAACACCTGTATCTCTAATGGAGCACAGCCAAAGAAGACATCGCACAAAGATTAGGGAAACATATAAACAAGTCAAGTATATCACTGACTTGTACATATATGGGTGTGTGTGTATATATATAAACATCTAGATTTAAAGCTTAAGTTATCAGGAATAGAAAAATTAATACATATGCTCTGCTAGCCATAAGCTCTTGACTGATTTCTGATCAGAATAGTAGCTAAAGTGGAATTTTTACAAGTCTTGTAAAGAAGGAAATCAAATGCACAGTGAGTAAGACTGGAGAAATATAAATTTATGTGTCTGTACACACATGCGCACACCCACAGAGTTACCAAAACATACACCCAGAACAGCATAAATGTAATGTCTAGCAGCATCATTCTCACAGAAAAAAAAATACTATTCTTCTTGAGGTGCCACAGCCACATACCAGTCCACTGCAGTCCATTTTGATGACTGGACATACCATAATCATACCTGACATATGTATTTTAAATGGCTAAAATGTTTTTAGGTTTATATTCCTAGTTCCTCTTCTCTGTTGTACCTTAACTCCCTAAAATGCAGCAAGGTTCCTATAGTTTAACAAAATCAGCTAACTTTGAGCTTAGCATCTTTAGCTGCATGACAGAGGGGGTCATACTGCTGACTGCCACAACCTTTTCTGATTTGGACCTTAATAGTATTAGTCTAAGCCCTGCCGAGTCACCTCCGCTTAGGAAACAGTGCCTGTTTTATTTTGCTTCCTCAGGCATGCAAGAAGAATTAAACTTCCGGCACCGTTTATCTGACTCCTGAATGCAGATGAAGCATAAAGTTTTACACAGCAGCCCTCTGCCCTCTTTCCAGTCTGATAATCACCAGCTTTCCTGTTCTGATATACCTGCCTACAGCCTCAAGATTTTGCAGGCCCAGTACATGCCCTTGTGGCAGTTCTAGTAAACCTCTTGGGAGCTGCAAGTCAAGTCTTCCACAAAGGGACCAAGAAAAATAGAAAAAAAGAAAGAAGAAAACAGAAGAATGAAGAAAAGGTAGGAAAAAAGGCGAAAGGAAAGCTTTTGCCCTGGTGTATTCTACTTTCTTAACATTATTTTTCTCAGAGTAATAAGCTCCTCTCAATCTATTATCTTCAGTGATACAATGTATGTATATATATATGGATGTGGTGGGGTCATCATAGGAGAATTATATTGTCTGTGTAATTATTCTTATTTTTATTCTGATTATTCTTGGACTAAATGCTTCATTATATATTTTTTTCTGAATATGATTATTTGTGAAATAAGAGAGGTGGCGTTTGTGGAAGTAAAAGCAGAAAATCAGGGCATGCCTCAGGTAGCTTCTCACCCCCACAACTGTCCTACTGACCCACAGAAGAGCAAAAAAGAAAAGTGCCGTGCTTTGGTCCTTCTGATTTGCTTTACAGCCCATCCTTCATTTGTTCAACTCTGAAATAAAATATATATAAAGGCCTAATTTTGACAACTTATCCTTACCAAGATAAGACTGAGAAAGAAACCTGGGAAGATAAGGGACACCTATGATGATCAGGAGCTTCCTCTAAGCACTGACTTCCTTGTCTCATCTACCTGCAGACACAGTAATATTAAACCCATGTGGACCTGTCTTCAGAGAAACTCAGTTTACTTCAGAGGATCTTTGCTAGGGCAAAAGCAGTCCTAGTCCCACTCAGACCAGAAGAAACATGGGGAAGGCTGATGCCCCAAGGGCAAGAGCAGGAGTTAAGCAATTGTGCTGCAGCCTGCAAGAAATGTATAACATGAAGTTTTGGTGAGGGCTTTCCCTAAGGAATTCCCACAGAAGTGAAGGGGTGTGCAAGGTCCTCGGAATGTCCTGTCATCTGGGGAGAGTTTAATTATCTATCATAACGTACATTAAGTTTATTTACCATTATATTGAAAAAAAAATACTAAGCTTCTCTTGTTTTCTTGACAATTTACTCTTCAGTGCCTGTATTTTAACCTCAAGAATTCTAGGCATTTCTACCTCGTTAAGTAAATGCATCCATTAAAGTTTTAAAATTACCATTTATATTTGTTTCAATGTCTAATGTAAAGTATTTGGCGGGTTACTTCATTTTGCTGGAGGAGCATAAGCAAAACAATTTGTTTCCTGGGCATACTCTCTTACTCCAACTTGGTAGATTACCTGTAAAATGCTCATGTAACATATGGTTGATATATTTTTTCTGTCTGAAAAACAATTTCCTAAAGACTTCCACTTTATGGTGAGGTTCTGCCTACCAAAGATTCTATTTAGGAACTGATTGGGGATTTTTCTGTAAAAAGAAAAAAATTACCAGGACTAAAGGAACTGAAAGCTGAATAAGAAAGCCTGGAACTATCATTTTGAAATGGCACATTGTGAAAACTCCTCTCCTCCTTCATTAGCTAGCTACAAAACAAGCAATTTTTCAGCAACATTCTCACATTAGCAATGACAACAAAAGCACAACTGAAGGCTTTGCCTTCATCTTGATTAATTTCATTTTGTGAGGTAACATAATGTAGATTTTACAGCCTGGTTACATTCTATTATAAAAGGCAACTCAGCTTGAAGAAACTGCTTATTACACTGAGCTCAAAGGATTGGATAACAAAAGCTAAATCAACTAGGCAATCTTTAAAAAAACAGTAACATTTATTTAATGGAAATGTGGGGGAAAGCCCTGGATAATTCACAGGTGTGGTTTATAAATAGTTCTGTTGATTGTCCCTAATGTTCACTACAAAGTGCACTCGGATAACACAAGAGGCCTTGATACATCTATTGTAAACAATGTATATTTGGTCAGGTTTCCATAGGAGCCTCCAGGAGAAGAAAGAAGCCTAAAGAAGAGGGGAGCAGGCAATTACTGTAGTTAACCTCAAGCTTCAAAAGAAGTGGAAAGCCCTAAATCTTTTCTGTTCTGCTACAAATTATTGGACTGCTCCTTAGTATAGACACCTGAAAGGTAGGTGTCAATCTGAAGTAGCCTCTGGGCTCTCTCAACAGTCAGTGAAGAGGAAGAGGTGCCTCCAGAGCACGATTTGTCCTGCCCTAAGACAGGTGATGCTTGGATAATTATAACATCTGGTTTTTATGGAAAAATTTACATGTGACAAATCCCCCTCAATGTAAACACAGATTTTATACTGAAGTCAAGGAAAGCTATGCAGCATTCAGGCTTATGTAATGTTTGTGAAGGAAGTATGAGCAGAAGGTTTGGGGAAATCCCTACAGAGAAACACTGGTAGAAGACTAAAACAAGCAAGATATACAATATCATAGTGACAAGAAAAATGAGGTGCTTTTGTCATACATACATGGCCAACAAGTTCATTTACATAAATGGTCAGTAGCATAGACACACTGAGGAGTCCTGTTGCTTCTTTACAAGAGCAATAGTAAACAGAAGGAGAGCTGGTGTGCAAATCCTCTAAAGCTCCTCTTGAAACCAGAGTTTCCTTTGAGAGCTGGGTACTGGTCTTTGAACTGTAATTCCTGAAAGAGTTATTATTCTGCATGCTGTGGGAAGGCCTGAACACCACAGGGCAAACTAAACAGTGTCAGGTATATCTTATATTCTGTAGGACTGTCTTCTCCTCCAAAGTCCTGAAATATGCTGCTATTCAGCAGAGAGAGAGAGCTCATTTCATTTTACTGTGAATATGTATATCACCCCAAAATTAGTAGGCTAACTGAAGGGAAGACATATTATTTATAGGTATCTAAAACCCATTTTAAGAGACAAGTAACAGATCAAGGCAACAGTTACACATATTTGATAATGATTAGTGTATCCAGCAAAGACTAAGAAGTCTAGGATGCAATTAATGTTCTAGTAACTTTATTAATTTTCTTGCCTGACTGGATATACGTATATTTATCAAATACATATTTGGTTTATTATGAATTAAGCTACCTGTCTCCAAAGGGGCAACTCAAACAGTAGGAAGGCAAGGTGATGCATCTCAACTCTACAGCAAGTTTCACCTTTCTAATGCCTAAAGTGCAGCGGTGTGCAGGAAAGCCAGCCCCAGCACAGCCTGGTCCCGTGCTGCTGCACAGTTTGGGGACTAGGCCACAGTACGGGTGTGAATGACTGTCCGGACCCAGGCAGTATTGCATCCTTGTGTAGACAAGTACAGGGTTAACGCATGACATTTGGGGAGGAGATGAGGGAGTTGCATCCTTTTTTGAAGGGATTTTCACACAGCACTGCTCTGGCTCTGACTCTAAAGATGCCCTCCTGCTTTCTTACTTCCCACTGAATTTTCAGCTCCTTCACTTTGGCTTAGCATGGCCAAGGAGCTTTCCCTGGATATTATCCCTGATCTTGGCTCTCTGCACTTGCAAGCAAGCCCCTTCCTCTACGTTCCTCTGCACAGGCAGCACCTCCCACCGCCAGCCCCCACCCCATCCACAAAGATCACAAACCCCACTCTGGAGACCCTCGCGTCCTCCACACTGGCCCCCGGGCTGCCATGCTCACCCCTCAAAAGCATGGCCACTGGCTCCCACCTCCCCCAAACCTCCTTGGCCATCCCCAGGACTTCACCACTACCAGGACTTCCTCAAAACATCTGTGGAAGCTGCAGAGAACATCAGATTGAGGAGCAAGTTAGACTGACAGACTGTTGAGAAGAACAGTTACTACATGGCTGCAGGCTTGTCCAAAGTGCTGACATCTGTCCCAGTGTGGGCTTGTCCCCTGCATCGTCCCTCCCGTGGCCAATGCCAGGTGCTTATTTACAGTCTGGAACGTATTCCAAATCACTGCTTCCAAAGCAAAACAAATTTACACAACTGCAACTCTAAGGTCTCCAGACATTATGCTTTCTGGTTTCCTTTCCTTGACGAGAAGCATTTCCCATGGGGACCAAGATTACCACTCATCTCTGTGATACCAAACTGAAGTCCTGTGTGGTGGTATTGCCAGCCCACTTCTGATGAAACACTGCAGTTTGTCATTTAAAGGTGTTTTTGAAGATAAAAAGTCAAAGACGATTTGGATAAACCTGAATAAGAAGAAAGGATTAGGAAGGCAGAGGAATCATAATACATCAATTTAGCAAAGTTCTTGCTGTGAATATAAAAAAGTATGTCAGTAATCCACATTGATTGCTTGGAAAAAATTCAGAGTGCATGAGAGCTCTGTTATCTTTGCACTGCACTTTTTTTTGTTGTTGTTGTCGTTGTGCTTGTACCAATGCATATTTTACAAAGATTAATATGCTCCCACCAGATCTATACTGTCTTTTGAAATCCATGGGGACATCTGGCAACAAGGTATCAGATCCTTTTCCTGTGTATTTCTTACAAACAGATTAGTAACCAGTGAAGCATTTTTAAGTAAGAGTGTAAAATGAAGTGGATGTTTTATTGATGCAGAGATGAGATCAGTGGGAATTCAAAACATGAAGTTGCAAGATAATATCAGGTTGAGTGAAAGACCTTTTGCCCTAAATCTGGAAACAGCAAGTAGCTATCAAAAGAGTGCAGAAAGTAGAAAGGAATCACCAAAAACTTCATAAATTAAGGAGCTAAAAAATGTCTTTGTCAAACTTGTCACCCTCTGTGTTTTCACGGACTTAATAGGAATACACAATGTGAGGTTATGTCTTATATTAAAAGGAGGGAAAATAAAGGAATGCAGCTTTGTTCTACCAATTGGAAAAAGAACTATCATTAGCAGATTATATCAAACTCAACAATTTACTCTCCATTACTCCTCCTCTTGGCTTGAAGAAAACCCTTTATAACTAACTGAATTTAGTAGCCATATTGGACCATACATCATTCCATACTATCCCAATAAACTATTAGAAAGTCAGCTTAGCACAGCATCAAAAATAGATATTGAGAGCTTGATGCATAACGTTCCTTTTGACACCAATTGCACTTGAGTCAGATGCTGAACCACCACTGAAAAGCTTGCCTGTGACTTGTGTTATTAGACTCAGCACTGATCAAGTAAATAATGTTTAGACATGGAAATTTTTTAAGATACTTGAAGAAAAGCAGCCAACAACTTAACAATAAAGATCTGCTAAATTCAAAGGGGTTGGGGTACACTTCAGTAGGAAAAATAGTTTTGGAATGAGCAAAGTCTGCACCACAGACTTTAATACACACCACAAAAAATACCAGCAGTGTAACACATTTGGGAGGTTTGCTTGAAAGTGAGGGTGAAGTACAGTGGCAGGCAACCAGAAGTACCTGACAGCCCTCATGAGCGCAGTTCACACAATATCAGCGTCCTTTATCCATAGTCTAGAAGAGCTGTGCAGCTTTATGTTGACAAGCATTACAATGAGCTATCTATTTTCAAAACAATCACACTAAAAAGATTTACGGCAGATTTACAAGATCTAGCACTAATTTTTTGCAAGAACATACTATGGATCACAATTAAAACACAGGCTTAGATCAGTCATTTTCCCTGCTAGGAGGTAGGGCTGTCACCTTCTTTCTCATCAAGGCATGTAGGTGAGTGAAAGATAAACATAACTATGGATTGATGTGGTGCAATGTAATTTTGTTCTGCTTAAACCAAACATCTGTATAGCCTAACAAATATCATGCCCTCCTGAATCCTCCTTCAAAATCCAAGAGCATATATCCATCAAGGCAATTACCTACATCAAAAACAGCTGTAAATTAAATGCCAGAAATCACAAAGCACAGCAAGATGGTTTCCCAACAGCCCTGAAGTTCCAATCAGTTCTCCTAGGCATCACAGCCTGTAAGCATGGATTTCAGCAAAACAGCAAAAAATCCACCACAGTCTTCAGCCAAAACCCCTGACTGTGAATGCACCTCCACTGTGTAGTCAGGAGAACCATGAACAAGCTCTGGTGGCATCTGGAGAAAATTCTCTCTGCCTGATTGCACACTCTGCAAACTCACTCAATCTGATTGATTGAGGTATCAGTCTCAATCAACCAAGAGGCAGGCGAGCACATTGTGGGGCCTGAGCTGGGGGAAGTCAATATCCCTTGTGCTTCAGCTCCCTTTTTGCTCCCATTTTGTAGTAGGATTATGAGGATGAAGTAAGTCATGTGTCAAA
Organism: Antrostomus carolinensis; assembly: GCF_000700745.2. NCBI lineage: Eukaryota > Metazoa > Chordata > Aves > Caprimulgiformes > Caprimulgidae > Antrostomus > Antrostomus carolinensis. The sequence continues at coordinate 31,283 of NW_010308729.1, forward strand.
GTAGCAACTATCGTGTTAGGGGCAGTAGGTCTGTAGAAAAGTAGTGAGGAATGAGAAGTGAAGAAAAATGAAACAAATGCACTAAAATGGGTGAAATAAAGTACCATTAAATAAAACAACCATATCTAGTAGTTAACATAGCTGTTGCTACTCTAAAGGTAGGTTAAAAATGGAGAAGTATGGCCAAGTTGCTCACTTTTAATGGACAGGCATTGAAAATTACAAAATAATAGTTGTATGGCTAAAAAGTACCATTTGTTTCACTTGGATTCTGAAAGCAGTCTTCCATTGTCTTCCATTCTGCAGGATCCAGGCATTCAAATTCCCAAAGAGTTAGTCAATCAATCAGTAGTACAAGAAATGAAAGGAAAATGGTTGACCCTGCTGGGAATGACAAGGGCTCATGCACATCTGGGATCCATCGTGTGGTTTGCTCATTGTGGGAAGTCAGCTGGCAGTTAAGGATCTGGAGGCTGGACAAGCTGCATGTTGCACATAGTCTAAAGCCACACTACACCAAGACCCTAGACATCTTCAAAAGTATAGTAAGGTAACTCCTGTGAGCGCTTACCACTGGGCAACTCACGTATGTCCTTGTATGTCTGAGGCCCAAATTCAGTAGTGTGTTTGCCTTTAATCAGGCTGTGCCAGTGTGCACCTTAATTTAAGCCTCAGCTATGAAGAGGAGATATATTAATATACAGAATAGTTATTGCCAGAAGAATACACTTTTCCCCTAATTACCAACTCAGTGAGTGCCCCTTTGTTTTTCAGGTCACTCCCCAATTATATATTATGTTCCCTTCGTTCCACAACCTTTAATTCTTTTCCAGTGTTGCAGAATTAACTGGACAGGGTTCTTAATCTTGTCTCTACAAAGAACTTGTTGTAATTGCAATGAATGCTTTCATTTTGCTGGTGTCTGAAATACGATTTGCAGGGGAAGAGGGAGTGCACGTTGATGCTAGTCCCATCATTAATAACATTCTTGTGGGGATTGTAGTGGTGGGAGTAAAAACCCCAAAGCTTTTATATAATAACGAGCATGTGTCTACACGTGAACTGCTCCTTTAAGAAGCCTTGGGCTAGGGGAAGAAGGGGGATCTGGAGAAAAGGCAGCCCTACAGCTATAACAGAGGGCAGAGGTTAAATCGGTTGGCATTGTTATCGCAAGTATGGTCACTGCATACCCTCTCCCTGAAGGCTTCACTGAGTTAGAGGTTTTTGCCATCGGCACTGCCCTGTTGGTAGAAGGTAAGCTCAGCATGGGACCCTCGCAGCGGTAAGATTTTTGCCCCTATTATTCCTGGTGGGAGGGGGAAGGAAAACTGAAGCAAACAGTATTTTTGGTATGCTGGCCCAGACCTATGGTGGTTGCTGTGGCTACACCACCAATGCTTCTGGTGAGTAAATCTGGGTGAGCTGCAAACTGTTTGTATTGAAGGTCTGCTCTGCATACATAGCTGCCCTGTGGTGGGAAGTACTTGCTACTTGGCTTTCTTATCAAGAATTTGGAATGTAAGATTTTGTGGTTGACTTTTAAAGGAAATTTTATCTTCCTCAGGGGAAGGATGTTGAAATGACTGATGATCTCTCAATAAAATTGGGCTGCTATTTTGTGGGCTGTGATGGCCACCTTATCACGAAAGACGATAGGTCCAAAATAGCATGTTAACTGTTAGCATGCATCCAGATTGCATTGGTAGCACTGCAATTAATGGCTGCTGGATGAAAATAACATACAGAAATATACTTGCGTGAAATTCAAAAACTCTCACAGTGTTCAGAAGCAAAATTTGAGGTAGGATACAGTATTCACCTAATTTAGCCAACATGGTCTATTCTTAAGGCATGTGCCACTTTGAGACACTGCGACAAAACTGTGAATTTGTATCTACCTGGCAGCGAGCAAAGGACAGGCTTGTAGCTAGCATTGTTTTGGTGTCAGTCCCTGGCATCTCTTCTGAGCTACATCCCAGTCAGGGCCTGGGATCGTATCCCTGCATGGTCCTGCTCAGCTGGGGATGCAGGGACCATGGGGCCCAACAGCAGAGGAGGAGAAGCTCTAAGCACTATCAGAATGGGATAAATGCTCATCAGCTCATCTCACAAAGGTGGAGCACAGGAGAAAGGAGGATGAGCTTCCAGCTGAGCTCCTTGCAGGTGAGCTCAGCTGGAAGGCAGCATTGTATCTGCCTGCAAAGGAAAGCTGGAAGAGCTGTGTCAAACTCTTCCTTGGAAGAGAGAGAGAGAGAGAGAGAAGAAAAAGCTTCTACTACTGTCCCAAGGGTGAGCTGCTGCCCTTAGTTCACAGCTAAACCTGGTTGACAACCATTAAGCCATCTACAGGGCCTGTCAGGTCCTGGCATGACTTTGCACTTCGTTACAGAGGGGAAAGAAGCAGCAGGAGGACAGGGACACCACTGGGTGCTGGCAGAGCCCAACAGTGGGGTCCTGCTGGGGAACAGCTGGTTGTGGTACCACAGCCCTGCCAGCCCTCACCTGCCCACCCACCTGTGCCCGGGGGCTGCAGCCTGCCAGGGACCTGCAGTTATTGAAGTCCAAGCAAAGCACCTGCTGGTAACCTTCATTTAAAACTAGATGTGGTCTAACATATTTATGTTTTACTAAACACAAGTATATTCTATAGGGGTTAGTCAGAATGTGCCCAGCAGATTGGTAATAATACTTTATCATCTGACTTAGAAGATCAAACTAAATAATTAAAGATTAATTCACTTTCTCAGAGATTCTGAAAGGCGATGAATACCTCCTTTTTTCCTGCAGCTTCTAAGTGCAATTTGCAAAAAAGTGCTGGGGAAGAGGAAAACATTGCATTTACTTTATTAACTGGACACATTTGCTGTTCTAAAAATGAAAACTCAGAGTTTGGGTTTTTTTATTTAGTAAATTCTCTACTTACACACTTATGCTGGCCCTTAAGAAAGTAAAGTGGGATGAAGACTGGAGCTTTCACAAACAGGAGAAAGATAGAAAAAAGTTGATACAGTAATAACTTTTCAGCTCTACTCTAAATATGTTCACAACATACCTCTCCTAAAGGCTTGATTCCATTTCAGAGAGTTGGCAGCAGTTTTACCTTGTGGGTGCGAGGTAAGCTGGCAGGGAGGAAATAAGAACAGCACATCTCAAATGACTCCAAATATTTCTCCCAGAAATATTTTGTTACATGTTGTGTAATGAAAGATGCACACCAGCTCTTACTATGGTTATGCCATCAGCCATTAATGCATTTAAGGTAGGAGCAGGACTTCTGACTAGCCAAAATTATCCATTTTATATAACTGCAGAATTAAGACAATAACCATAAGTAACTACACTACTTTAGAGAACTAGAGGATACATTTTGGGGTTTTTTTTCTGTGCTACATCATTTCATTTTATGAAAAGAACACAAAGAAATAGACATACTGCCTCTCATCTAACTGAGACTTAGAGACGTGTTGTTGAGTCAGAGCCTCATCAGAGCTAGAGTAACTCAGGTCATCTTGAAAACTACATTAGAGGACAAAGCTTGAGGTTAAACCACTGAAGAATGGGCCTTAGGGTGGCATAGATCTGTGCTGGGTGAATAGCAGGGGTTGCCTGGATGCTCTTCTCTGAGGACCAACATTAAATTATTTTTCTTAAATCTATCAGTGACTGTTTTTTATAATTAGATTATTCCTCTCTATGTATAGTCTATTGACAAAGGGAAGACATAAGACTGAGCCAGTGTGATTCAAGCACTCTCTAGGTTAACCTTAGACAGGAGTCCAAAGGGAGGCACGCCGACTGAAACACAGCTGAGGGATTTCTATGCTTAAGCACAAAAGAATGTTACAATTCATATTAAATACAACCCATTTCTCTGCCAAAGACAGGCCTGGAGACATGGGCACCAGCAGCATGTGCTGGCTGTCAGCCCCTCTGAAGCTGCCTCCCCTGCATCTTCCTTGCCCTGACCCGCGTTTCCCTGGATGGAGCCTGGCAATCAAGTTTGTGTATTAAAACAAAAGGCAGAATTACAAATAAGATTAAACTATTTCTGCTCCACATGACTGGCCATATCCCTGAGGCAGTTTGAAACACTGGCTTCAGCTGTCACCTGTGACTTCTCTCCTGAAAGTCTTTGTAACTTGCATGCAGACTGTGACTACTACAGATATTTTCCCTGTGCATTAGTTTCCACAGTAATTATTGTTCTCTCATTAAAGAAAACAGCACTATCATTGTAGATATTTTCCATTTCCAATTGAATTATACCAAACAATTCTGTATTTCAGCCCTGCTTGGTTTCTGTCTGAATGGCTTGACAATTATTTCTTTCCGAAAAATCAAAGAACTCCGAACACCCAGCAATCTGCTCGTTCTCAGCATTGCACTGGCTGACTGTGGGATCTGCATCAACGCATTCATTGCTGCCTTTTCCAGCTTCCTAAGGTATATCATCTTTTTCCTAAAGGATGCTCAGAAGAACCACATGAAAATTAACATTTTAAGTTCTAAGAGGTCAAATTAATTATATTACTCTTTTTCTAGCATACCACCTAATCAACCTCATTCACTCAATCTGAAGCTCTATAGTTTTACTAGGCAAGTAAAAAAGCAGACTTGACTGTGTATAATCACTGACAGATTGTAAGACTGGTTATAGAAGACATTTAACTGGACAGCTTTACCAGTGGATATAACAGAAGCTACTTGAATATTGAAATAGTAGTACATTTTCATTTGACAAAACCTCTAGATTGACCCCAAATTTATCTCCAAGTATTTCTGTTTTGTTATGAACCTTTCCATTAAAGCACTTATTTAAGAAGCTTGTGGAAAATGACAAATCACAAGCAAACCATATAAAAAAAACCCCCTCACTATCCGATAAAATAGCTGATGAAGAATTCCACCTAAGTAGCATACTTTTAAACCCTGAAAATACCTTTAATAGAGAACAGAAATACATTTTAAGCCAGAATGTATTTTATTCTCTCTTAATGGACATAAGAACATTTTTTTTCAAATTAACAAGTCAATAATAAGCTCCAGTGAGGCCCTATTCAGCTCTATTTTATCTCCTGTATAGTTCAGTCTTGTTTCAGACACTTATGTCTCACTGAAGTCAATAAAGATGCCTTTACTGAACTGGAGCTGAAAAGCTAAGGTCCATACATCAAAATGAGCTTGGTTTTAACAACTGCAGCAGAAGTTTCCCAGCTCCTCAAGAAGTCAGCTATCTGCTGTTCAAAGAGACTTACAGGGGTAGTCTCCTAATGAATTATACTCGTGTTCTGTAAATACATGAGAAAGGAGACTGGTGAAGATTTCCACCTCACAGCCAAATTTATGAGCATGTGCGTCAGGTTAAATGAACACAGAGAGGAAAAAAGCCATGGCTCCTTGCCATGGATGACCAGGATATTGAAGGCACACATCAACAGATATCTGCTACATGAGACCACCTCATGATTCTTTTCATTGTATGTCTGTAAAGACATTTGAAGTCCTCGATCTTGCTATCAGGAGTATTTTTATTTGTTGTGAGCTTTTGTACGCTGTTGCCTGGTGAACACTGACTTTCCAAAAGCTTATTACTCATTTGCTAGTTTCACACATTGACAAATTGGCTGCTCCCAGTGGGTGCAAATTTTGAGGATACCGATAACTGAATGAAATGTAGATTTCAAAAAAAAAAAAAAAACAACAACAACAACAAAAAACCAGTTTTCCAACACATAAATACAGGGTTATATTTTCTTTTCCATATTAAAAGTAGACATCGTACTATATCAGACACCACAGCAAGATAAATCCTAGCATATACCTAAAGGCAACCACAAAAACAGCTTCCACAATGTTTCTCAGACTTAGAAGGCAAGGGTACAGGCTAGCATTTTACCCTTTCAGTTAACGCAATTGCCAAACGTGTCTTCACCTTTTTCTATCATTTTCTTAACATATTCCTTGGGTTTTGACAGATACTGGCCCTACGGCTCTGACGGCTGTCAAATTCATGGATTTCAGGGCTTCTGGACAGCACTAGCCAGCATTAGCTCCAGTGCTGCAGTCGCCTGGGACCGATATCATCACTACTGTACAAGTAAGAGCTACAATTTACCTAGCAACCTTACCCAGAACCTGCTATAAGGTAGCTTGCTTAGATTTCAGAGAATCAAAGCAAGTACATATTTATTATCTGTGTAACTTATATGTAAGTTTATTTATCTTACACACTAGAGAGAGAGCAAATACAAACAACCTCTCCAAAGGCCCTCTTCCTATACAGAGGGCACTAACCAACCACCTTCAAGAAATATTTCCTCTTCTAGATCACATCCAAGTCCTGCCTTTCTTGCCATGCTTTCACCTTCTCCATAAGTAACCTTCTGTGTCCCAAACAAAATCCTGCTCTTCATGTTGAAGAAAAATTGATGCACCTTGGGCTTCCATCCAACAGCCTGCTGTGTACCAAACAGATCTTCGTGCCCATGCAGAGTTTACTAATTACAGATAAATTTCATGTAGCTAGAAAGCTGCCTCTGCATACACAGCAGCTGGAACAGAGCCCACAGCAAAGCACTTCTGAAGAGGTACAATTGGCCAGACAGAGCTGTCTTTGTGTGACACAAAGGCACTTCGGGGTACAAGAGGCACTTGTGGGGTTCGTGCTACATTTTAGGCCCCCTTAAAAAGACTGGAACTTGGTACATTTGTTCCCAAACAAGGAACAAATTATCTGCAAGTTTCAATAAAAGTGGCAGAGCTATTTTTAAGTACTGATAAAAGGAGGAATATGTTATTTTTCTTCTCTTAGCGAAGGCTATTTTTTGTTTTTTCTTGCAATTTAGTTTTTAACTAGCTCTGACACCTTGGCTGGATTTAATGGAAATCTAATATTAGACAGGGAGATCAACCCATGAAAATAACTTTGCCTTTTTTTTGTGGAATTATGAAAGCATAATCTTGATTAAGTGAGAAATAGAGATTGACAGGATTGTGAAATATATGGATTTATAGAGATAGATATGCTCTGTCTTTTATCACAGAACTGCCCCACAAACTTTTGTGGTACTAGATTTGTGCATTCATGTAACATGAGTGGAAATTTCTGCTGAATTAGGGTGCTGAGCTGGATTTGGTGTCTGAGGAGACTGCTAGGATTTGTGCTGAGACTCCAGCTCTGCTCCAGCCACCACTGTGGATGGGGAGAACAGGGAAATAACTGTGTTCTCTTAGCACAGAAGTTGGGAAGAACAGCAAGGGGCATTACCATCTGCTGTAAAACAAACTAGCAGCCTTGTGAGCACTGGAACTGGCAAAACCTGCTTTCTTTGGAATATGGTGCATAGGGATGATGTTTGCTTTTGTCTAACAAGATAGGCTTGTGCTGACTGCTCTATTGGTGCATTCATGGTGCCTCATCTCTCCGCAAACACCAGTTTTCACAGTAAATGCAGCAATTTAGTACCTGTCAGTTGCCACTTCCTTTTCCAGTTTACTTCTAAGTAGCTAACGCTTTAAAAAGTTATTAGGAAAGGACTGAGTGACAAATCTTAGCACAGAAGTTGGGAAGAACAGCAAGGGGCATTACCATCTGCTGTAAAACAAACTAGCAGCCTTGTGAGCACTGGAACTGGCAAAACCTGCTTTCTTTGGAATATGGTGCATAGGGATGATGTTTGCTTTTGTCTAACAAGATAGGCTTGTGCTGACTACTCTATTGGTGCATTCATGGTGCCTCATCTCTCCCCAAACACCAGTTTTCACAGTAAATGCAGAAATTTAGTACCTGTCAGTTGCCACTTCCTTCTCCAGTTTACTTCTAAGTAGCTAACGCTTTCAAAAGTTATTAGGAAAGGACTGAGCGACAAACAGGGTGTACAATCTCATGGCCCTCATTAGGAAAAGGGGAAGAGAAATGGTATGAAATACACACTTACTCTGTAAAGGACATCTTAGCACCCTGGAATGCCAGGAGTGCACTAATCTGCACTATTTGGACATTTTGGCAGTTGTGTGGGAGCTCTGCCACCCTGGAGAAATGGATGAGGTTCTCCCATGCAGATCTGCAGCTTTTGTGTTTCCTGCTAAAGCCAGGTCCTTTCCAGAGGAGCGAGGAGTTCAGAACACCCACGTGACTGCACCATTCCCAAAAAATTGTGTCCATTTAGCAATGTCGACAGGCAGATGCAGCCCTCCTTTTCTAGTGCTAAAGCACAGGTTGCCCAGACCACTTCACAAAATATTTTCTAAATGAAAGTGTAAAAGCTGGCTGAGGAAGGAACTGCTGAGCTCCAGCGCTTCAGTCCGCCGTCAGCATCCACACAGCCTTTCAGGCACAGCCTCCATACAATTAAAGCAGCAAGTGATAAAGCACAACCAGAGCACACAGCAAACGTGTTCAATCTGATGATCCTGTTGAGGGTAGAAAGGTTGCCAACTTTTTGTTCTGCAATTTTTGTCAAGAATTCAGCTCAGGCAAATAAATTATTATATTTTTTTTTTTCTTCATGTCCAGACAAAGACCCCAAATAATGCAGGCTGTAAGCTAAATTCATACCAACACTCTTTGGACACTGAAATGTGTTTGGAGCTAGAAAAATAGCATCTGTATTTTACAAGAGAGACAACCTGAAAATAAGCATGTCTGTGGCAAGACATTTTACTCTCTGCAACATTGACTTTAATGCTTTCATGTCATGCACTCCTCCAGTCAAGAGCATACTAGACTAAGAGCACAGGCAGAGAGACCCTAAGGGCACAAGCTTCTTTACTTTGCTCAAATTGTTACTTACTGATGGTGAAACATTGCTGCTATTACTGAACATTTTGAACAACAAAACAAAAACCCAGAAGGTTTTAAAAGCCCATGCTCTGTGGCTACTCCAGCAAAACCAGACACTTTTAATTTCATTCTTCAAATGCTGATTGCAAGGAATATTAAGTCACATTTGATAGACGTGATATACCAAGCCTGCAGGCTACACTGTGTTCTCAATCCATACATTAAACTCCTGTTGACACTGCTGCAAGCTGCATGCCTGTACAGAAGGTACAAAATACCTTTGCCTATAAAACAAAGCTATCAACCTTTTATCTTCATTCCCTGGGAACTGGTACTCCTTCCAGATTCATTTACATCATCCCCAATGTTTTTGTTATGTCCTAACAGTTTCCCAGAAAATCTTTGTTGTAGCATTCCTCAGCTCAACACTTGATTACTGTGATAGTTCCACTGTCCACATTTCTGAGGAAGAAAGAGCTGATAAGAATGTGAGAGGTTACTATGATGATGAGAAAAAGTGGGACTTTTCAGCCACTCTGAATGCTAATAACACAAATACATCCACCAACATCCTGAAAATTAACCAAGTTTTTACATTTAGAAGTCAATATAACTCTCAGTGACAAAGTGCTAGCCTCTAAAGTGTATTGATAACTAGATATCACTTATCAGAAAACAGGTTGATATTGATTGGCATATGGAAGAAAATAGTATGATCACCACACATGACAGAGAAGCTAGTTTCAAGATATTTTACTCTTCCTCCTCTTGCTTTCTTCCTCCCAGGCAACCATGCTGGGCAACTCTCTTTTCATCCCCTAATGTGGCTTTGGGGCCTATGCGATGCTACTTTCACAGCAAGGAGGAGAGAACTACAGAAATCTAAAAGTTTGCAATAAGAAGAAAAAAGGCAGAGGAGTCTGAAGGGTTTGAATGTCAATCACTAGCAAAATGGGAAAACAGATTATTGTATTTCAGAATTTGATCATTAGGGGGAAAAGGAGAAAACAGAAGCAGTTTTATGTTATTGCCTGACAGTGAAGGAGGAAAAGGCAAATTCTGAAGCTGTCTATCAATAGCCAAGCATTCAGGACAGAAAGAGACATTTTAAGTCAAGGTAGATATTGTTAGTTCTCCCTCCCTGGCCCTTCAAATGAGGACAACGTTCTGAATGTTCAAAACATAGCAAGGGAGGAAGGAAGCAGCAGCATGGGAGGTCTCACTGGAGCTGGGATCAGGCAGGCAGAAGGCAGCTGGTGGGCAGCCCAGGGGCTCAGTGATCTGAAAGCATGCAGCCACCTACCATGGAGACATCTCTGCTGAAGGCACTTTGATCTAATGCATGGTTCATTTTGGTGAGAAGGTAGCATGCTGCTGTCAGGTTATAGAGAGGGGAAGAATCTTGGTCAGTTTTTTTCCTTTCATAACCATGGCATACAGTTACAGTTTTAAAAGGAAGAAAAAAATCTCAAAGATTTTAAAGTCACATTTAAGAATTGGGGGGAAATAGAAAATCAAAGTGATTTATGTCAGTAGTTTTCTCAATATCACAAGTGAAAAGATGAACAAAATCATCAGGGATTTTGCAGCAGCATTCATTTTCAAGAAGTAGAATTGCAGGGAATTTTATCTAATCTTTAACATTCAAGGAAATCTAGGTTGTTATATCAGTACTCAAAGATTAGCAAACTACCATTCACTCCAATTGCAGCTGTCAGCTCTGTCAAACTAGGACCACGTCCATACCTCCTGCCACACTTACTGCAGCCACCCTGCCACACTTCCTTCATCTAGTCTTGCGCCTGCATCGGTTTTGTCTGACAAAATGCCAATGTTTATATATATCTTGCATTTTCACTGAAGGAGGAGGTAATTGCCAAGACAGCTTTGTGATCATGGAGAACCACAGCAAAAAATTACTGGAGTAAAAAATCCCTATATTAGGTTATTTTAAAGAGCTTTTTCTAATGATATGCACAAAAGAAGCTATTACACAGAGCAGCTTTCTTAGTCATACAAAAAATGGATACTTGTGAGCACCAGTGACTGGTGCTTTTCACACTGCAGATGAAGAAGGTACCAGCACCTATTTTACTTAGAACTGACACATATTTTTCCTTATAAGACTTTCAGATATTTTTGTCTTTGAGAAACTTTGCCAATTTTAAGTGATACATGCCACAAAGTCTGGTACAAGCCATATTTTTCTGGAATAAATCAGCTATTATAACTTAATCATTTGCAAGAATGAGGAAAAGGGACCTTTTTTCCCCTCCATCCTAGAAATTCATGTTGACCTTTTGAACACCAGCCTGAAATCTAGCTGAAAGGTAGCCATTGTGTCAGAGATGTATTTTTTGCTCTTTCTGTGAAAATCAGCTAAATGTTTGACCAATTTATAAATCTTAAAAAAAAAAAATCTAAATTTATATGTCCCTACAGATGGAGAAATAATTTATTACTATATCACTAAAAACTGGCCAGCATAATCAAAAGAATTGTTCCATGCTCTATTTAGCACTTCCTAAAATTTAAGCTTTTGATATCACAATTTTAGTAATGTTCAAACAATAGGGAGTTTTTGTTTATAAGACTGACCTCTTTTTGTTCCAAAGCGATTACAGGAGCCATTTAAAATTCCCTATATTAATATTTAACTGTATGGAAAAGAGAAGCTTCTCTCTCGCTTTTCAAGAAGATAAAGCCAGAGCACAAGAGTGATTAGACTTAATAGGACCAAATTGCCAGCACTGGGCCCTAATTAGGAATTATATCCTTAAGCATATGCTGAACTCCATACATACACATTTAACTGAATGAGGACCCAGATAGCTATTACAGTAAATTTTATCAGGCAAAAAAAGGCATTTAAGGAAAAGCAATGGCCTGCACTGCACAAAAACAACTGAATTGCTCTTACCTTGCTCTCTTGCTGTTGGCCCTCACAGAGTAGAACATTTTTGCCATGTGAACAGAGCACAGTTCTTTCACTGTTCTTGTACTGAAGATATTTTTTCTGGGTAAAACTAAAATAGTATCAAGTTTATTTAATTTTGCATTCATACATTTTTAGTTCTTTCTGATATGTCATAAAATGTTTTCCGGAGGGTCAACAGGCAGCTGATTTCACTAGGACTATTTCACCATTACTCTCATTTTGCAAAAGGCCAAATCCAGAAGGAAAAAAATAATTTTGTAACGACTGATTCTCTCCTTTTCTATTGTCCAAAATGGGACTCCTTAAATACGAGGAGAGAGAAGGTATGAACTCAGCCCCAGAGACGAGCTTTCCAAATGCAGGCTGTTAAGACATGCCTGGTGCCAAATTCCATTATTGCATGGTCCTTTCATTCTACATCTAATAAGACAATAGGATTCCCTAGCACCCATGGAAAAGTAACTAAAATACAGCTTTTCTTACAGATTTTCATAGAAGAGGCACAAACATTAAAGCAAAAAAATAGGCAAACAAAGGAAAAGAAGAAAGCTAATGGAAATTGAGACGTGCCAGCTCTCTGTGCTCCCCATGGCCCTGCCAGGCGCGTGGCTCTTCCCAGCTGCAGCTGAGGAGGAACCGAGGCAAGGCACTGCCAGCCAAAAGCACAGGGAGTTTTCCCCTAGTGTCCTATAGGCTGCACATTTCCTGTTAAAAAATTAAACATAAAAATCTTAATTAAAGCCTCTCTTGACAGAAAACATTTGTAAGCCATTTCAGCAAGAGGCCTCACAACTTTCTTGTTGCCTGCATGCACCCCAGGTGGTAGTACATTGGGCCAGAGGAAAAATATAGCACCAAGAGACTGGGCACCATGAAAGACCCCAGAGGTGGTGGGAGCCAGTGGAGCAAGAGCTTCCCCTGCTTTGCTGTGCCAGGCGACAGCAGGGAAGGTGAGAATTCCATCAGCCACCCCAAACGCATGCAGACAGCTGAGTCAGCTGCCCTGTCAGTGCAGGCACCCACGGGCTGCCTTCAGCATGCAACCAGCACTGTTCCAGCAGTTGAGGGCAAATTTTTCCTTACGTGCAAAGATCCATAAGGTGCCAGTGTGAGGCTAGGACGCAGTGACACTAGAGTGTCTCAGTCATGGCCCATTACATTTTGAGACCTTCAAGATACTGCAGTAGTACATGAAGTGAAAGGATGGGGTGGAAGGAGAGCGAAGTTTCTGCCACAAGATGCCATGAAAAATAATTGGTATTAACGATTTTATAGGACTTGCTGAGAAACAAAAATTTGTTTTTTTCAGAACATCAGGAGAACTTGCCACATACAAAATTGTATTCCCAAAGCAATAAAGCTACTTTTGGTATGAGCTTGGTTTAAAAGAAACACAATTCAGACCCAGGTTTCAGTGCAGCTGCTTTTGAGAATGCCTTTAAAAAGTTGCTAGAATATGTAAGACACAAACCAGACCTGACAGCTTGTATATTAAGTTTTGCCCTGACTGAATTTCAACTTACCATTGTGTAAAGCCAGTCTACAAGAACTGCTGTGTAGAACACAAATGGAAATTGAAACCTTGGATGAGTAACCACTCTAATATGCTTGTTTGAGTAGATACCTAAACAGGATGTAACTAAAAGATACAACTTAGGCTACATTGCTTCTTTGGACTGGGAGGTTAAGAAAACTTACAACTTATTAAAAAGTTTGACTCATATTTCTAGTTCCTTAAATTAGAAACTATTCCTTTATTTTCATCTATGTCACTCCAGAGTCATATTACATCAGTACTACAAAGCAGTATTTGAGCCTTTGCAGCCAAAGTATATCATCTATGTAGGAATCATACAAAAGACAGATATTAGTCATTATTAATCATTCTTCATTAGCAATTATTAAAAATAATTTTTAAATTACTACAAATAAATAGATTTTTGGTAACTACCATATTAAAACACAGAGTATTTAATAATTCTTATTTTCTTTATTTTTTTTCTTCCTGGGGCTGCTGCCTATGGGGACCTCCACCCTGTCTGGTCCCCACATGCTCTCCACCCATGAGTCAGTAACATCTGATCCTATGGCAGGGCCTCACCTCATGCACCTCACCTCCAATCCTTCACCTTTCTGACAAAGGTCAGAATTGGCCCGAATCTTTCTGGCCTGCTGTCATGATGCTGCTGTTAAGGGCAGACAAAAAGATTGCTTCCCAACCTCAGTGAAAATTACATCCTTACCTCTCCCTAATGGGAGATTTGATTATAAAGGAATAGTGCACAAAGTCACCGTGCTCCTTGCTGGTGCAGCTGGCGTCATGGGCCATTCAGCATGGGCATGATTATGGATGTTAGCCTCGATAACAAAATTACCCAGGCCTTTTTACACACAAGCAGTGAGGCTAACACAATGTACTGCAGCAGTGGGGAAGCCTGCCTGCCTTCTCCATGAAGAAATACTTCCTCTGTCTTCTGAAGTTTCCCATCTTTCATTTCATTCATTGACCTATTCCAATGGTATTTTACATAACTGAATGAGATAGGCACAAGTGATGATTTTTATTATAAAATTAGAAAAGAATTACTAATGCTGAGCTTCACATTTCCTGTTCAAGGCTAAGCAATGATCTTAAGGGCAGAATACTTTGACCAGCAGTATTTTTAGAACAAGACCTGTTGTCAGGTTGCGTATATATATATTTATATAGATATTGATAAGCAGCCATTTTAGAACAGAGTATATTTAATATCCACATGTGCCCTGCACTCCTGGCAGGGCAGGAAGGAAGTAGGGAGATGCTGGGGAGTGTGTGCAGAGTCACGTTTCTGATCTGACCTACACCCTGCAGTGGGGCTCTAGTTCTTCAAACGCTATTTATTGCATCACCCTGTGCCTTCTACTCTCTGCCTCATCTGAGTCTTTAAACACATTCCCAAAACACAATAATACAATATTTGTAACAGCAGCTGTAACTCCAGTGTGGTACAAAGCTGAGCATCAATATAGCATTCTGTTTAAGTAAAGCACAAGAAAGGAAAGTACAGTTTGCTGTTTCCTAAAGTCTAAAAGCTTCCTTCAAATTTTATGCAAGGCTGATGCCTCCAGGCTGCAGGCTACAAAACACAGAGAACTGCTTGTTTCTGCCCAAGACCAAGAGGCCAAGGCATTTGGCTCTGGCTCCACAGAGCCAGAGAGCTTTGCTCGGTGGTTTCATTCCGGGCATGGAGACTCACTTCTCTCTTCCCACAGGGAGCAAGCTGCAGTGGAGCACGGCCATCTCCATGATGGGGTTCTCATGGCTGTTTGCTGCCTTTTGGTCCGTGATGCCCTTGCTGGGGTGGGGACAATACGACTACGAACCCCTCCGAACCTGCTGCACCCTGGACTACAGCAAAGGGAACAGGTGAGGTCCATGGTCAGCACCCACAGAAGGCCGGGTGGAGGATGCTGTCCCTTGGGGTGGCCTTGGCAGCACACCAGAACCCCCCACTGTGCCCCCCCAATTGTTGCTGGGGCAGATGTCCCTCCTCAGTGGCTGGGGCAAGGCAGGCACAACACAAGGCTGCCTTGATTCGCATGGCAGCATGCGGGAACAGCTAAAGTCAGCTTCCTCCATGGGAGAGGCTGCCGCTCAGGTTTCTGCCACTCCTTACTTATTGGCCATCTATAAGCTGCATCTTTTCTGGGTTTAGGACTCGATGCTCTTTCAGAATGATTTTGTTTTTATGCCATCCATCACTGATGTCCGAGTAGGGAAGTTTGCGTTTAGAAACCAAACACCTGTTGTGAGTTTCTGCAATACTATCCATCCCGCACACAACAGCATGGCACAACTGAACTGGCCTTCAGCAAATACTGCACCTAAAGCATACTGACAAAACTGGTTTTGGTAATTTTAAAAATACAAGTTAATTAATACTTACAGTAAGTTTACAGAGATGCCTGAGAGAGAAATTAACAAACTCTTTTTTTTCCCTCCTCACCCTTTCCAGAAACTATATCACATTCCTTTTTGCTCTGTCCATTTTCAATTTCATGATTCCGGGCTTCATCATACTGATGGCCTACCAGTCCATACATCAGAAGTTCAAGAAAAGTGGGCACTATAAGGTAAGAAAGCTTCCTCAGCCCTTGCAACTGCCTTGCCAAAATAGGGCTGCATCCAATAGAGACAAAGTCCTCAAAAAGCCAATTTCTTTCACAGAGGCTTTGGCCCAGCTCCTTCTGTGCTAACTTCCCAGTGTTGATTTAGGAGGGTAGTGCAACATGGGATGGGGCCACCCAGAAAGTCAGTGGAAACTCCATCCTTAGAGATTTGAAGATTTGACAGACAGCCGCATCTGCCCGGAACTATTGCTGCAAACAGTTCCCCATCAAACCAGGATTCCCGTCCACCAACACTGGTCCAACTCTAGTCACAAAACAAACACACAGCATGCAGAATATTTGCTAATAGCATATCAATATGTATCCAGAGAAACTTTGCTCAAGGAAGGATCATTATTTCCTGCTTTGCTACAGGCCCAGCCTATTGCTGAGGAAGTCAGCCAGAACTGCAGCACTCCAAGGAAACACACAGGCATCCCATGGCGAGGAGAAGGGCCTTCCTAAACATGCCATGTTTACACTTGGCTGAGGAAATTCAGAAATCTGTATGAGCTGGAAACAAAGGAATTGCTCTGGCATGATTATATGATTAGGTGGTGAATATATGAGTTGTTTCCTTAGGTGCAGGCTATACAGTCTGGGGCACTATGTGTGGCTGTCAGGCACAGCCTGACCCCTGCTCTCAGTAAAGACATTCAGTTCTCAAGGGGGATGTTATACCAGCAAAGTCAGGCAGACTGGTTTGTAACTTTCTGGAAAATATACATGTGCCCTCTATGTATTTCTTGAACAAATCTCAGTGCTCATTATTGTAAGTCTATTACCTTTTTTTGAGTGAGTTTATGCAATAGTATGTGACTTTTCTTACAATATTCTGTAGTTGTGCAGACTAGTTACGATGCAGAAAATTTAAGGATGAAATTATCACTTCCCTATTTATTAATATTTATAGTATACTTGGGAACCATGAACTCCATGGACAAGACCCTAGCATGAAGGACAGAGAAATCCTACTACCACAACACAGATGCCATTGCATCCATCTGTTGTACTGCCATAGCAGTGGCTTCACACAGTTTATTTGTCTGCAAGGCCCTCTAAGTCAGCAAAATATCATTCCTTTTTATCCATTTTTAAATTTACACATTGCCCTCCCTCCTCAGCAGCAATGATGGGCCATGGCTTCTATGTCTAGCACACACACTGATTTAACTGATCTGCAATAAGGTGCTTTGCCACCTCTGCCCAGGGGCAACAGCCACTCCCCACCCAGCCCCTGGGAACAGGGCATTGGGGCTTGCTGCATAGGCAGCCCTGGACACAGAGGGAGCTGTGCTTCCACACCTCCAACATCAACAGCAAAGCAGCAAGGATATGGCATATCCTGCTGGCTGATCCTCTCCTGCTACTGAACACAAACCACAGTCTCACAGAATCTGTCCCATCTGCTTGTTGCAGTGTGTGGTTGTGAAACACAAAGGTATTTATTGCTCTTGTTTTTCAGTTTAATACTGGTTTACCATTGAAGACGTTGGTCATTTGCTGGGGTCCCTATTGCCTTTTATGCTTCTACGCAGCAGTTGAAAATGTGATGTTCATTTCACCAAAATACCGCATGGTACGTCGATGCCACCCAAGGGAATTCAAACAATTACATTCTCCTTACTCTCCTCTCTCAGTTCCTATGGAACAATGGCAATTTACTCATAGTTGGGTTTATATGTTACAACATATATAACAAGTAGATTGTTTCCTCAAAGCATTCTGTTCATCTACCACTTTTAAGGCAAAACAACTAAGCACAGTGATATAACAGGCATTGTATTACTGTTCTGATCAAGCAACAATTTAGGAAGTCATGGGGTTTTTTTCTTCAGCAGTCAGCTGGAGATCTGTAGCCTGTACTGCTTCATGGTTTACAGGAGCTTTTTGTGTCCTTCCCAGAGTGAAGTACCAGCTCAAAGTTTTCAATTTTGAAAAGACTATTTGTCTCATTCTTTTTTCTAATACATGTCCCTCCTCAAGGAATCTGCAATTGATCACTCTTAAGGTTATGCTGCCTCTTGCGCTGCCTCCTTTTTTTTATGAGTCTTGGCTCTGAGACTGCCTCTGGGTCTCAGTAACATCACATCAAACCTTTCAACTTTCATTCAGTCCCCCAAAAATCAGTCCAGTTTCCAGCCACCAAATGCATTACTGCACTTACGTATTCACAGAATCACAGAATGTTTGGGATTGGAAGGGACCTTGAAAGATCATCTAGTCCAATCCCCCTGCCAGAGCAGGAACCTAAATGAGATCACACAGGAAGGCGTCCAGGCGGGTCTTGAATGTCTCCAGAGAAGGAGACTCCACAACCTCCCTGGGCAGCCTCTTCCAGTGCTCCGTCACCCTCACTGTAAAGAAGTTTCTTTCTGAAGAAGAAGTATTCAATATCCCACAGAAAATGCATTACCAATATTACCCCTTTTATCCATCAAACGGTGTCCACAGCATACCCTTCACTCCTCCTAAGTGTTTGTATTCACTCTCAACTGAAATATCCCAGTTTCAGGCAATGCTGATCTAAATTCTTTCTCTTGGAAGCTGTAATTTCTTGAGGAAGGGCCTCCAATCGTTTTTATCTCTCATCTCTCCAGGGGTAGCAAGCTACTGCTATCAGAGACAGGCATTTGTTTTGTAAAGAGAAAATGAACCTCGGCTGAAATCAGCCCATTGGTTCCTCAGTGCATTTTTCTATTAATAAATATTGTGTCTCACAACAGATTCCTGCCGTTATTGCCAAGACTGTGCCAACAGTGGATGCCTTTGTATATGCCCTGGGGAACGAGAACTACAGAGGAGGAATATGGCAGTTCCTCACAGGACAGAAGATTGAGAAATCAGAGGTTGATAACAAAACTAAATAACCCGTTACAGCATTAAGCCAAATTAATGCAGATACACGACTGAAAGCAAAACAGTAGAGGAAACTGTGTGCATTCTCTGATATGTACGTACAAAGGTGGTTCCACATTGGAAAGGCCATGCATTGGCTACAAGCAATGAAGTACTGAAAGAAAGCCCTCCAGATAACTGCCCAAACTATCACAAGCTGCTTGTCAAACAAGCTGCCTTAAACCTGTGTTGATTGCCATCAGTCTCATTTTATATGTCACTGCAAATAAACTATGTGCTGGAAAGCATTCTTTTTTTTTTTTTTTCCTGATACACTAACATAAAAGCTCAGCAAATTATCAAAGTAGGGTATTCGTTTATCCAGTGAGGCCTCCTCAAATCAATCTCTGCAGTTTGTCCATATGGTAACGCCTGGATTACTAAAAGATTAAAGGAGTATCCAGAATTACACCACATGTCTGTATCAATAGCTTGTTCATCTGAACAATGCATTTTCAATGCACCCAAAATGGGAGTTCCCAAATTTCCATGATGAATCTGCCATCCTAATTCCATAAAAACATTTCCAATAAGGAATATTAGCTTGGCCCCGATTCAAATGAATTAGTGTGTGACATTCAGCTTTGTCACACACTAAACTGCATCAGATTTCCAGCTGCTGCTTACGAGGACAATCAACAAGCTCATAGTCCATCATAAAAACATTCATCTTTTTAGCAAACACTGAGTGAAAACTAAAGGGATGTATGGGTCAGATTCTATTCTAAAAATGTCATATGAATAAAAATTAACTTCACCTCTGCCATTAAGTTCCCCTTTGCTCTATATGAATGAGAAGAATCACTGAATAGCTTGTGACTAAAGAGTCTGAGCAATTAAAAAGCCACTTATTTTACAATTATTAGAATTCATACATATTGGAAACTATTAGAAATGTCCATTTATAACATTTATATTTGCTCACATTACTCACATTGCCTACAGGATGAAAAACTGTCAGTTGACATTGCCTGTTACTACAAAACGTGTTTCAGAATGACCCATTTGCAAAAAGATGTGCATGACACACAGAATACAAAAGACTGCACACTCAAAAAACCAAACCTAATTGATTCTTACAGGGATTATATTGTTCATTTCCAAGCATTGACAGTGAAAGAGCTTTTGAAGCTAACCAAAGAAAAATCTGATCTGTCCCTATGATGCTCTCTAACATATTAGAAGGGAATACAGTTGTGTATGAGCTACAAAAGGGTAAGGAAAAACAGTTGTGTATGGGTTACAAAAGCATAGATGGTGCCATCATAGAAGCTAAACAACCAGTGGGTCGAAGGGATGTTCTCCTCATGGCTAGAGATAGGAAATAAATGTCATTTTGTCACAAGTTAACCAGCAGGATCCTTTTCTGAGATGTGCTTTGGGACTTGTGAGGCTCAATCTAGTCACAAACTACCTGTCAGAGCAGTGAATGACGCCATGACAAAATTATTTAAAATAATCACATCTAAAGCTGACAGCTAAGACTCACATCCTAGGCACATATAATATTAAGTGAGCAGATGACAAAATGCTTGCACTGATAAGTGCAAAATAATGTGTATAGGCACAAAATTACCTTTAAGTATGTATCTACAGTGACAGGCTCTGAATCTGTAATTATCTTTCTCAGGAAAGAGACCTGGGCAGGTCTTGAAATCATCAGTTCACTTGTCAGTAGGGTCATACTGACAAATCCCAGCAGAATGCTAAAAAACACTTTAAAAAAGGACTAGGAAACAAAAGAGGACACATGGTCACACCACTTGAAAGCTACTGTGCTCAAATTTTTGAATAGGGTGCACAGTTTGCATCATTCCAACTCACAGAGGATACAGATAATCTAGAAAAGGGCCACAAGGATGATCAAACATAAGGAGAAGCTTGAACACAGCAGGGATGAAATGAAGGAGAATGCTGGCTCAGAAGAGGTAGCTGGTGAGGAAATCAGAGATGGCTTTATTGAACCAGGGGATCACGGGATGTGAAGATGGAATGACCATCTGCTGCTTCCAATGGCACAAGAATGATGGCACATGCAGTAAAATTAAATTGAGCTGTGTATTTTCTGAAGTTCATGGTTTGAGGAGTGTTTTTCATGTTTGCCTACTGAAACACGTTATGGTTAACATAACGATACTGTAATAATGTAATATATAACAGCTTAAGACATTTGCTTAGGACCTGAGTCCCCTTTGGCTTTAAGGGAATTAATCTCAGGCTTCGGCTCTTAGTCCATTTTCAGATTCATTTTTGACTTGCTCATATTGTAAACCTTTCATCATGGTAGTAGAAAGTAGCAGAGTTGTTTCTTCATTCCATCAGACAGGTACAAATTTTAACGTGCCTCTGTTTAGGTTTGTGTATTCTTTTTCATATTTGATTACTGAACATCAGTGATGAGTAAAGCTGAGTATCATTATTTTGTGAGCATAAAGTTGCTCAGTGTTATTCAGGCCTCGAGAGGAATAGGGCCTCTGTCCTGAGCAACAACCTAAGCTGTCCTCTACAGTCACACTGAAGAAATGCAAGGTAACAAAGTCACTGAAATCTTTCAGACCTAGGGACAGTGCAAAACTTACAGACATGCTTTGAAGAACATGGGACGTGTTCATATAGCCCAATATAGTGCTAGAAATTGAGACCGCAGCAGAGGCAGTACAGTGCCTTACAGGGACATGAGAACAGGTTGTCCCACCCAAGAAGGGGCTCCCACAGCTCTCCAGAGTGAGACGTCACTTCAGATTGTTCCCTTTGCCCCACCATATTGCACTGAGTAGCTCTGAGGTCCAGTTGCTCCCATTGCTCAGAAATCCCACCTGGTTTCACTCTACATCTCCAAACCTGAGGATGTACATAAAACCTGAATAATTTCTCCTGTCATTCATCTCTACCCTAAATACCTTACACAAATGCTTCTCAACCAGTCAGGACCATAGCTGTCCCAGCCTAGGGGCTCCTTCATACAGGAAACTACAAAGGCTCTGAGTGACTGAGTGAAGAAAGGCAAACAAAGCATTTGAACAAACTGGGTGGACTTAAACGTCTCCTCAGTTCTAGTTCAGAATACTTTGGCTGCTGACTTCCTACCAAAGAGTGGAGGAAATGAGGTTGCTCTTGGCTCATTTATTGGATCATGGATAAACTCACTCTCTCTGAAAAAAAAATAAAATAATAAATTGAAACAAATGAAAAAGAGGCGGAAATAAACATAGAAGTGACCTGGAATTTGTCACCAAGGCAAAAATCCTCTTCTAGTTATAACTAGTTTTCACCACTAATTTATCCACATTAAGAAGAACTGGCTGATGACCGCTAACAAGTGCACAAACAAGTGTGCCATGTTTCTTTCAGAAAAATGTCTGAAAGCAAACTGCAGTTCATCAAGAAGCCAAACACATGCTTAATTACACAGTTTTTCCTTAGCACAGTCACAACAGCGCTGGCCCGGTGCCCTCTAGTGCTGCTGGTTGCCCAGATCTTGCCAATTAGTATCTGCTACCATCCTGATAAAGCCTGTCACAACAAGGCCCCATATCTTGAGTAGGTTATGGTGAAGCATGCAAAATCCCATCATGTTCTCACACTCTGGAGAATCCCAGATGGATAAAAACAGGATTTATATTGCCCTAACCAAAGTACAGCCCAGGGGGTTGCCCAGTGGGCTGCAAAACACCCCCATACAGATAGTATCCCACTTACTACCCAAAAAAAAACACCAAAATAACAAAAAAGTAGAAAAGTGTAACCCTTGGATGCATTCAGCAACACAGCTTAAACTGGAACAGCCAGTCTGAACATCAGTGATTAATAACTCTCCCATCACTAAAGATAAGAGTGTCTACAATCTGCCCACTTTTAAAAATAATTAGCTGGCACTTCAGGCTACTTCAGGTTAGCTATTGCAGCCCTTTGTTGGAGAGGGTTTGGACAATTCTTCACGATCAAAATAGAAGAGGAAAGTGTGCCTCTCCTTCGGGTTCAATTACTTGATTCAGTATCCAACCACCCTTCACACATAGTGATCTGCAATATTACAGCCAACATTACCAAACCATCCTACTATCCCTCTTATAGATGGTGTAATTCTGCTCATTTTGCTCATTTGTGTCAGAGTGAATATTTTGATGCGCTGATGAAAAACAGGCTTCTGAAGAGGGAATAGAAGGCAATTTTTCCTCCTTACCCTTAGACACAAACGGCATAATTTCTCAGGTTTTCTTTCAGCAGATAGAAATGCTTCACACCTTAAATAGCATCTCTTACAGTCTTATTTCAAGGCTACTGAACTCCCACAACTCCAAATGAAGTTACTGTGTCCTCAATAATGCTGTAAATAAAGGTCTTGCTGACTCAGCTTTCCTGCACTGCCCACACTTACAAACATCCTAGAGTTCAATAAAAAGGAGCTGTTTTTCTGCAGTGCACATTCTTCATGTGCTCCATACACTTTCTGATGTATTTTTCCTAGCACCTCTTGTACACCTGATTGGAGCATTACAAACCAAATTAGGAAGAGAGTCAGGGGAAGAATTTGCACTCTTCCCAGTCTATCATTGTACTATTTTGAATTGCATTACTATAAAACAATGAAGTGAGTTTGGTTTGTCACTACAGGAAAAAAAGGATTGCCAAATTCCTAAGTAAGGACCCTAGTGCTAATGATTGGTTTGGTTCAACAAGTTGGGATACAGAGACTAAAAGCGTAATGTCAAATCCTTACAATATGATGATGGCAAGTGTTAGTCACAAGTACTTACCCTTTCTGTCAGTCATGTCTCACTTAAATTTCTGTTCATGTTTCACCTGTGAGGATGGCTAAGTGGAGACTCACACTTCAGCCTATGATATGGAGAGTTTGCATTTTGGAGTTAAAATGCAAAAATATCTGGTACCATCTGCCTTGTATATATATTCACACTTAGAGATTATTCACCAGAGGATTACAGTCAATGGTCTGTATGAGGCACTCTAGACAGGCTAACACAGGAAATACTCAGAAGGTGCTTTGTTATGAAAACAGGCACTTTCTGCAAAGAAAATGGGATGATAGACCTGTTCCATTAAGATTATGTAAAATAATAATTTTCAAATAGTGAACAGACACGCTCACATATCTATTTTAGATGTTGGTTGGAAATGTGCTAATGTAATCTTGTGTATCATTAAAAGACAAAAGGATCCAATAATAGCAGCAACAAAAAGTACAAAAATTCTAAGGTCTCAACAGAGATTAGCAAGGTGCAAGTTTGAATGATTATGAGTACAATTGCGATTGTACATGCAGGATTTAAGATCCATTCTTCTAACACCTTATGGCTGTTGGATTTCCCCAGGCAGCATTCTTTTCATGTATGAGCCATGTATGAAATTTTTCAAAGCAGGTTTTGTTCAGAGCACAACTTCAGATCGTTGAACTGTCAGAGGAGAAGAGCTGAGACTGAATAAATTTCATTCCTTGTTTCAGAAGAAGCAGGAGACGAGCCCAGGACTCAGTCTCCTGCACATGGTTTAGAGACTACTGCCCTGAAAAGTGACAGGGAGATGAGGCAAAGGGAGCTGAAGCAAGCTGCCACCTCCTTTCAGACTGTGGCCCACAGAAATTGTCAATGCAATTAAGAATTTACACCTAAATATTGATTTCACGTTGAGAAGTATTTCAGATGCAGATTCAATCACTTGCTTTAAAGGAATCTAATTTTAAAGTTTTAAGTTTTAAATTAATGTAAACTAACTAAACACTGTTTAGAAATATGCTTCAGAGGACAATACTTAATTCAGTAGGTCTCTAATGGTAGAAAATGTGTTTCCTTTTAATAACATTTTTTTCTTGGGAGTCTGAAAATAATTGTGTAGTTATAAAGCAAGGTCTAATATCCTAATACAGTGCTATCATAAATCAAGTTTTAAAAATAATTACTTCTAACTGGTAGTACAAGAATGTGACCATAGGGAGATAAATATGTGTGGCCTACAAGCACATATACCTTATATTTTAAGAAAGGACTGAAACGGTGAAAGCAATAGTTCACTTACATATGAAAACCAGCAAAGAAATTTATATACTTGGAAGCAGAGCACAAACCTTCAAGTCCTAACAGCAAAAGTACTAAATTCTCAATGTGCTTTAGATCTTGACAGTAAAAACAAACTGTATTTTGGCAGACAACAGCTGAAGGCCTCTATTTGGTGGAGAAGTCACTATTTGAATTTTCTTAGTGAACAGTGAGATAACAGGTTTTTCCCCTCAGAGTTCAATGATTTGCACCCACTGCCCCAAGATTTGTTCCACAGAACTACACAAGGAGGTGCTACGGCAGCATTCTTGATTTCTCTCTCCATAAACTGACTTATCATTCAAACACAGGCAGGTTTTCAAGCAAATTATATCATATTATATGAGAGGTCCTTGTGCTGAAAAGCAGCTGTACAAGCAGAAGCTTAAGGATGCTATTAACTACAGATGGGGCAGGAAAAATACTGTTAAACAAGAAGGGAAGACAAAACCAACACTTTGATTGCAATATTTGTCAGCTCTTTCACTACTGAACCGGAGTTAGTTTGAACCTCAGGCTGATTGGCACTACGGAGTTATGCTTCTGGTCCAGCAACACATTGAGTGGTGACATGTCCTAGATACCACATCGAATGGCATCTCTGATGTCTATGGCACCTCTGATCAAATGCTGTATTTCCCAGCAGGTTCTGCAGCCTTCCCTTCACTGGGAAGGTTTCAACTTTTTTGAAATAGCTAACAAGGACAAATCTTAATGGAGACAAGACAGTGGGCTGATTTACCGAGTTAGCCATTTATCTACAGACAGACTACATGTTGAGATAGTTGGCACAGACATGCAATATGTCCAGCTCCTGATGGACAGTCCCCAAGCCTGAGTTTGGTACATAAGCTCTCCACCAATAGTAGGATCTACACATAAGGTAAGGAAAAGCATCTTAAACAGACTATAAATCTGTAGAAGTTTGGTGGTTTTTTTGTTTCATATCCTGTCTGCTTGGCCTTTGGCATCACATTGAGCTACATCCCTGCAGCCTGTTTTCAGCAAGGATTCAAAACCTGGGACTAGGCAACTTGAAGTCCATCTTTTCATATAATGAGCAAGAAACTACTGTTATGGCCAAAAGGGATGCTTTTATGCAATAGCACTCATCTGGGAGCGGAGGAATTTAAATCCATTTGTCCTTAACCTGATGGCAGTCAAATATGCATCTTCTTTCATCCAGGAGAGACACCAGGCTGTTATGAAACTCTTCCATTTCTGTACTGACACTATAGCCTTTGCAGAAAAAAAAAAAAAAAAAAAAAAAAAAAAAAAAAAAAAAAAAAAAAAAAAAAAAAAACCACCAAGGTTTTGCCAACTGAAGGGGTAGATAATGAGAACAAGCAATTTGGGATTGATTTTACTTGACTAGAAGGGAAGAAATCTGGATCATGATGTTAGCTTCCATGACAAAAATGCAAAGGCTCATGCATTGCTAATGAACACTTGGATTTCTCCAAGATACTTGTGGGAATTACTAAAATACGACAAATTACACCTCCTATGGAATTAGCACATAACATATTCTATGTACTAAAAACTAGGCCACTGGCAGATCTTAAAATACAGTTGGTAGGCAGATACCACTGAATGGGGACTTTTTAAACCAGACACACTTTTTCCTGGACCAAACTTTTTTGCTTCTCTATGCTATAGTCACACGTTTAGGTGACATAAAAATTTGTGGAGTAGTAAACTAAGAGACAGATGGGTTATCATTACAGGATGACCGGAGCCACCAGGGTAAATAGTTGTAACGTGACAAAATGTATTTTGATAAGACCAAGTGTTTGAGATCCAAGGATGGCAGTCATTTATATTTACACGATGGAAGACTTGGCTTTGAAAAACAGAGCTCAGAAAAGGATTTAGGGGTCATTATAGATAATCGCCTCAATATAAGCTGTCTGGGCAATGCTGTAGCAAAAAGGACTAATGAGATTCTTGAATATGGGGGGTGGGAGGAGGGCAGGAAAGAATATGAAACAGAAATAATGAAGGATTCCAGCATCTCTGGGCAGCACTGCCAAGATCTTTACTAGGTTACCAAATACTGTCCTGGTGTCTGCATTTTAAAGAGGATTTGAAGACACTGGACAGAGTTCAAGTGAGTGCCACAAATGAATTCTCTGGCTTTAACAAAAAAGTTCAAGCCTTCTGATGTGATGGGTAAGAAGCTCAACATATTCAGCTCACTGAAAAGAAAGCATAGACATACCTTCATCACACTGTGTAGGTAATTGCACTTGGGGAAGATATACGTGAGGAGCTTTCCAATCTGTCTGACAGAGATCCAATGAACAAAAGTTGAAGCTAGATAAATTCAACCTTCAAATAAAGGAAAATTTCCCAGCAGTAATGAAAGACAGGAACAGCTTATCAGGGGAACTAGTGAAACCACCGTCACTTGCAGCCTTTTAGACAAAGACAGATAGCTCTGAAGATACACCTTTAGCCTAGTTTCGAACTAGATTATTATGGTTGTCCTTCCTAGCTCTGTAAACTGTGAACCCTTAGTTCCCCTATGCATACCTTTATTTCCTCAGCCCTTGGTGAAACAGGATTGCCTACACTGTACTCAACGCACTTGCAATGTTCTCCTTATAGCAATAAGGTTTACGACTGGTGAGGATGAAGAGTTAGTGTTGTGGGGCCACACTGGCCTCATGGTCAGGGAGAAGGAGTGACAGAGGGAAAGCATTTCTGACTCTCTCATGTGTGAGACAACCAGAAAGAAGCATCAAGTAGATGAACCATTGCTGCTTCTCAATATCTTTTTTTCCTCTACATCATGCTTGTTTTAACAGATGCATCCATGTTGCAGTCCCTGAAACAGCTATGGGTAGCAACAGACATCCCACAGGAACTTTAAACAAATTAGCCTGCCATACATGGGAGGTCAGACTAAATGATTTTATATTTTAAGTTGTTTCTTTTTCTTGTATTACCACAAGTATGTTTTCTCTTCCTTTCACAGGTCACTGGAGCAGAAGTATTAAAAAAGGGAAGAAAAAAAACTCACTCGGAATGAGGTTTTAACCTGGTGTCCCTGGGAGTAACTGAGTGAATGCAGTGACTTCTAGGCTACATGAAGGTAAGCAAGACAAGATGAAACCCTGTCAGCTGAGCAAAATTTCTTGTCTGCTTCCTCCCACTCTTATGTCCTGTCCCAATATAGGCAGGCAGCCCTGACAATCAGATAGGATTTTGATGGCTGGTGTTTGAGAGATTTTGATCCATTCCTAAGACAGGAATGAGCAATTGCCACAGCAGCAGGGTGACCATTAGCAACTCTATTTTAGCAGATAAGAAAAAAAAAAATTGCAATATGGTATCTGGGACAGGACTTAAAAACAAACAAAAAAGCAAACCGAGTGTAAAATTTTGTTCTTGAATAGCAGTGGAGAATGCTCAACCCTTATGAAGCTAAGAAAGCTTTCCTTTACATGCAGCCCAAAACTATTTTGAAATGTTCCACTGCTTCCTTCAAACTCACCCACAGAGCAGTTAGAAAGTGGAGCACATCACAGACATGGTCAGATGTGATCCCAGTGTGCTTGCTGAAAGGAGTTACACTAGACAGCCTTACTTGTCTAAAAAGTAAGGAGACACCAAGTCATTTATGGTGCCTCTGCTCATTCAGAAGGAGGGTGCTCCAGAGGACCGCTCAGCCGAGCCTCAGATGAACACATAGGTCAGTGCAACAATACACCCTCCAAGAGTGGTACTGGCATGTCCCTGTTTCCATCCAGCCACTGTGGCCTGCACTTGGCACCGTGCAGTGACAGACACACAAGCAAACTGCACACTGAAAGGCATTGCAGACACACTTTGTTCTCCCCATCTGTCTATCCCACAGCAGGCACCAGCACCTCTGCCACTATCACCTAAAGATGGCATTTGAAATTAAATGTGTATAGCAGACATACTTATAAATGCAACACATGAAGCAGCAATGAGTTTAGACCAGAAAGATCAGTGGAAAAACACAAGGTTCTTGACACCAGTGAAAACCCACTCAGCAGCTGAAATTAGAAACATTAATCCCACAGCATTGCCCATAATTAAAGGCTTCATCTACCAGTAAACAGTTGCGTAACTACTGCTGGCTGAACCTCAGTGCTTTGAAATGGGATTAGGATGAAACAAAAGGAAAAGCAAGCATCACAAGCATCAGTAGGACAAGTAATACCTTAGTGTGTCTCGTACTGTATTGACCAAATAATAAAACAGCTTTATTGGTGTCCTTTTGCAGTTCTTCTTTCTGAGAATTCATTACCAGAAGAAATGAGAGTATTACAAACAAAACAAATTCGGGACTAGATGCATGTCAGCATCCTATTACCTGACAGTCTATGCTTAGATCCTGCATTGAGCATTCATTAACTTCTCTTTGCTATAACATTTCAGAGGCCTCAGCTTGCCACTGAAGTCTATTCCATTGACTTACTATCACAAGAGAACACTATGCCTCAGACAGGATATACAAAGAATTATCCAAAGAGGCAGCAGTCTCTCCTTGGGTGTCTTGAAATGGTGCATGTTGTTCTTCTGGCTGAAAATTATTTGTAGATATGGACAAATGACAGGATAGCAACAAGAAAGGGTCATCCTGTGGGGAAGGTGCCATATGGTACACAAATCCCATTAAGAGGGTTTAATTGTTATTTTCGAGTCCACAGACAAACAGGAATAAAAAGGAGCCCAGTTCAGATATTCTCCAGATGCAGATTTTGCTTACATTTTAGTCACACTGAGAATGCAAGATCCATCCCTCCTCCTGCTGGCAATCATTTAATATGACTGAAAGAAGGTGAAATAACTCCCAGTTAATGTAAGCAAATACCAGTAAGCCAGTGCTGTGCATTACCTCTCACCAAGTCACCAGGCTCCTGCAGTGTGAACGTGCTAGCAGCCAGTTCTTTCTCAGTTGCACTGACAACTCAGAGAAGCTGGTTCATCTATAATGCAGTGATGGGATTTTCACAGTTTAAAATTTGTTTGCATCTCTTTTCAGAAGTAACCCATCCTCCTGACAGAGCCATAAGGCCAGGGCTGCAAACAGTATTACTATCCACTTTTTTTTTTTCTCCTCCCCTGCAGGTGATGGAGAAGAAATTGACTGGGAAGTCTTTTCAGGCAAGGTGACTGTACTGTGACGAAGGGGCAGTACTGGAGCTGCAGAGCTGCAATCTGCATTGATTCCTTACATCCCAGGGTGGGCTTTCTTGTCACTGTCATGTTGGAAGTAACGTGGAAGAGGAGATGGTTAGGTACTGGTTCCAGCAATCAAAAATAATGACATGGAGATCGCTTGTCAAACTTCAAGCAGTGGAAAAAACTGACCTCTGAAAATGCATCACAGCTGTTCCATCAAGAGTATAACTGAAGCGTCAGTTTGATTTTATTAAATTGGTGTATGGAAATAGTACCTAATTTAGAATCATAGGTTTTGGCTAAAGCTCCGATTGCATGCTCTGATTGCATGGTTTTAAGCAGGTCTGAGGCCAAATTAAAAAAATTAAGTCCACAAAATTTAATCCATCTTTACCTTTTTGCTTCAATGTGACTCTTGTTAGCTCCCTAAAATTAGATTTTTAATCTCAGATTGGCACCCCATTCTCTGCCACTCAAGTATCATAGACAGTGAGAAGATTACGGTCACTTATGTAGTATCTATTTTCCTATAATCCTTTTAGCACCATAAATGCTAAATATAGTATCCAGTTTAAATTAGCTTTAACCTCAAGTTGACTCCAGTTAACTAGGCAGGAACAGTAATTTTTAAAGAAAAAAATTAAAAAGTCCCCCAAAAAAGCTAGAAACATTCCCATACTTAAAAAAAAAAAAAAAATTAAAAAGGTATTAAAGTGGTCAGTCCATATAGACAGATCACCTCAACAGTGGTGAATTCTCTAACAGCTTTTTGGAAACCTAGGACTTGTGAGCCATTAGTCTACTACACATGAGTAGATTTGTTACAGTACTCACCCTTACAAACAGCCATCCCAAAAAGCACAACAAGAACCTGGGGTTGCTCGTGCAGCTCCTTTATCCTGGCTATACTTGCAAATGGCTAACACTGAACATCAAAGCATTACTGTGGATCAAACTCCCACTAGTTTTTCCAGGTCAGCTCTTTGTAGGCCTTCACAAGGAAAACTGATGTATCCCTTAACTAGGGAAGGATCATGACTAGATCATCATGAGTCACTACTGAAAAGAGCTAAAACAAGCTGAAAACCTAGAACAGGAATGACTTCAGTAAAACAACTGCAGAGAACCCTGCCTTTCACTTGGCAATTGCTTCAGGAAGAAGTACGTCCTCAGCATCAAAGCAAGGGTTTCAGGAAGGCTGCCAGAGAGCAGAGGTCTCCCAAGTTTGGACAGAGATACCCAAGGAGTCAGTGTCAGCTCCTGCTGACTGCAGCCAGCTTTACAGCTGGGGTACACCCACGCTTCCAAGGCCAGAGTGCAGACCATGGATTTTAACTTAGACATTTATATATTACTTACTTACTCATTCACCTATATGTTCTATTTCTGCGTCCGCAACATCACTTATTCTGGATCAACTGTGTTTTTTCATCAGCCAGTTTGCCTGAGAAGCATAACAGCAAATGAATCCAAATAACCCAGTCATCCTGCAGTAAACCATCAGGTGCAACATCCTTAAAGTTACTGGTTCATCTCAAAACTTAGTCTTGGATTTAACAAGGTTGCAAGTTTCTCCGCGTCGTACCTCTGCCCTTTTCAGGCACTACATGGAGAGAAGTCCACCCTCAGCAAGCCTGGCATTTTCTTATACTCCTG